>NW_027062586.1:127500-258015 GCF_963853765.1 Magallana gigas | reverse complement strand
CTGTATGAGAACACACTGAGATAATACTAACCAATTATGATCATCTCCCTTCCTTGTTTTAAATGTCACGTGACATGGTTGCCCTGGAGTGCAACTGAATTCTGAGTTGTTAGTTGGCGAAGGGGAAATAAAAAGGCCCTGTAAAAGCAACTTTAAAATCTTAAAGAATCCAGTATTAATTGTAATTTAACCTTAAATGATATTTATTTTCAAACATTAATTAATTTATTATGATATATTGATATGTAATGTACGTATTCAAACATCATCATTTTCATCATCATCTATAAGACATAATTAATTCAAGATCACTGGAATTTACAACATTTCACTCATATTCATGATGTTTTATGTTCATTGGTTTAGTTTTGAGTTTAAAAGGTCAAAGGTGTTTGGGTCATGTGAGAACAGGTTATCATTTTGGAAATAGTAAGGAATGAGTGTTATTACAAGTTTAAGACTTAAGTGTTCATGCTTGACGGCAAATTGCCAAACTATTAGATATCACCCCAAGACAGACAGGAGAAAGAAAGAGATAATCTCCATCTCCAAATATATCATTTATTAGATAATAGTGATAATAAACAACTGTCTTTTCGGTAAGTTCGTTAACCCGGTTGCTAAAGTTTTATAGTGAAATAATTAATTAAAGCGTAAATCTAAGCTACGTGAGTGTGTATATAATATATATCTTTCTGTAATAATTAATGTTAAAGATCACCATAATTCTGTACAATTTGATACATATATTCGAATCCAAGAACCCACCAGCTGAGTTGTTACGTTATTACATTTAAATGCGGCTGTGACTATATATATATATATATATATATATATATATATATATATATATATATATATATATATATATATATATATATATATATAAGTATTGTTATGATAGACAGTTTGCTATCTATATCCAGTGCCTAGGCTGATTAAATTCATTAAATCATTTGGTAATGTTAAACTGAAATTCTACAAAAGTGTTTTAAAGTTGGGATCGAATATGATTTTTCTGTTGGCTCGTTATCCATAACCCTAATTCATCTAGTGTAATTCTGATGAGACGTTTCTTATGCCATACAGACATGAAAACTTGCCATTTTGATGAGTTTAATAAGCAGTTATCATACCTGTCCGTTATCAAGTTGTTGATGGACAGCAGCTAAAACAAGAAATGTTTTCATTTTATTAATAAGAAAACAACTTATGGATTATTAATTTTTTTTTCACATTACTTACCCGAATCTGTAAGAATTAAACAGCAAACTCTGTCATACACATTATCACTGAAAAATAGATACATTTAAATCAAGTGAGCTTTGATATATGGATAGAACAGTTGGTTACATTATAGTCTTACACATGGTTTACAATAACCAGAATAGTTTTTATGAGTTCATTGACATCAATACGTAATAGTAAAATGTGTCGAGTATATGTGATATAAGGGGTCTGATTTGGATAAATGAGACACATACTGTAGTTGTTAGAAATGTTATTGTTTACCGTAGATATATAAACCTGTGCACAAGGCTAAGATAGATAGATAGATGGATAGATTGGTAGGTGTTTCCAATATTGAATTATTATAATTTCATAGACAAGGTGTTTGAAGTATGTATGATAACAGGATAACCAATGAAATCCCGAAAGCTTGTTTCAAATGGGATCCTTTGATTGATATATAAAACTTTTACTCATTTAGTTTTTACAGTACTACTATATGTGTTTGTACAAAAATATATGCACTGTATTAATTATACCATACACAACAATATTAACTGATAGTAAATATACAGATAATAACATTGATAATATGTATTTGGTAAAATTATATTATATAGTGTCTAATAGTACAACATATCACCATTTTGTTCTAAAATGCCCTTTTGTAAAATAAAACTTTTTGTTTTTGATTTAAAACCATTCTTTCCATTTGAACATTTAATATGTGATGGTAAAAATTTCTACTTTTTTATTCGAGTATAGTAAAAGGTGTCGGCTTGACATGCCTTGACACGGGGTTTACAAAATCTTTATTTGAAGATGCTCTGGTGTTTCGTACATATGATCTCAGTGAAACATTTGCATGTAAGCAAGACGGTGCGCTACCATGATAGATATTTCATACATGGTTAAGTCTAAGCTGTTGAATTATTTCTTCACATTAAACACATAATTCCTCTATATATTTCTATGTAAAAAAAAGATTTTGCCCCCCCCCCCCACTACCCTCAACCTACCCCCGGGATAACGATTTGAAAAAAACTTGAATCAAAACAACCTAGAAATGCTTCAATACAAGTTACAGCATTACTGGGCTATTGGTTTTTATATAAATGATGTTTAAAGATTTTTTTACACTATTTGGGGATGCCTCCACACGCAATCTTCCTAAGTCAAGAGTTTCTGATCCGCTCCTCTCAACATAAACCCTTGACCGAAAAGACAATACATACGCGGGTTAACGATTATGCCATCTAGTCACCCCTGGGAAGATGCAGCAATCGTGGTCTAATGGTTTTAAAGAAGATTTTTAAAGATTTTTTCCATATATTCCTGTGTAAAATTTTGACCATCCCCCAATGTAGCCCCACCCTATGTCCCTAAACCTGGGGAACATTATTTAAACAAACTTGATTTTACACTTCCTGTGAATGCTTCCATACAAGTTTCAGCTTTTTTTTGGCCAAATAGTTTATAAAAAGAGGATATTTAAAAAATACCAAACAAATTTCAAAAATTCCTAAATATCTCCCCTTTATTTTAACAAACTTAAACCGCCCTCAGGTAATGATGCTTTGTATGAAGTTTGATTGAAAATGGTCCACTAGTTTTGAAGAAGAAGATGAACATGTGAAAAGTTTACGACAACAACGACGCTTAAGATCACAACGCCAACGACGACAGCCAACAGACAAATTTTGATCAGAAAAGTTCACTTAGAACTTTGGCTCAAGTGAGCTAAAAAGAAAGAAAAATGAATGTTTTTGTCTATTGTTGCCCATGGCAGATTTCTTTACGTGACCCTCACTATTGTTATTAGTCATCCATTAAAATCTGGTAAGACTAACTCAAAAGTGAAATAAATTTATATAGGATAAAGTGAATGCATGAACGTTTAGATTTGTAATATTTTCTTTGTTGGTGACTAAATGCCTTCAATAACTCGCCATTGTTTATGACCGATTTACATTCAGGGATATTAAAGAGGCTTGGTCATGATTTTGGTCAAACTTAATTATTCTGTTTTTAGTATTTAAAATGCTTAAGCATTGTATTTCTTATGATCAAATACAAATTGTGGGACAATCGTAAAGTTGTAAGCAAGACACAAGGCTCACAATTCTTTGTCATGTTAACAAGGCTCGGGTCCTGTGTTTGTTTACATAGGTTCAATATACTAGTAAACATCTTTTTCAAGCTGGTTTATCTATCTTTTTATTCATTTTAAGAATAAAATAACAGTTGCTAACGTTTCACACATTCACTTTAGGTAGAACACTGGAATTTTCACTTAAACATTCAAAATGTAAACAAAAGCTTTGTTTACATAGCAAAAAAATTGTTAGTTCTGTAACTCGCTTATAACTCGGCGAATGACACGCAAATTTGTTTGCCTATTTAAAAATTGTCTTACTAAAGTATTGTAATAATTAAATCGAAAAAATAATTTTTGACCAAAATTCTGACCATGCCTCTTAAACGTTAGTCAAGATTTAAATATAATTGTCACACATGTCATTTATATTTTTAATAAATTGGAAAGAGCACAGTTTCGACATTCAATGGTATAAGTTTGATCATGATCTCAAAAACATTATTTATTGTTAAATCAAGATTATCCAAAGTTTGTCCTAAGGTATTTATGCTGCACATTTGGACGATTTTTAATAAAAATACACATATCTGTGAAAAAAGTGCAACTGAAATCGATAAAAGGGGAAAATTTCCAATATACATGTAACTGCATTTACACTTTATCATTTTTCCCTCATAAAAATTCACAGGAACGAAAACAGATTTCCTACGGAGATTCATAATGGGGAATGTTGACATCTTTTTTCAATTCAGAAGTCACTCGGAATACCTTGCACAATTTTCAACTTTATCATCCGGGCTTGATTATGGCTGATGCAATGCAAAAAACCCCTTATAGACTTTCTATTTTTAGCCACGTATTGAAACCTTACAATCTAGAAGGGGTGTTTCAAAAAGAGAAATCTTGGGATATTTTTTCATACATGTACTATTTAATGAGCATCGTATGAATCAAGAGGTATTTATAAACATCGAATAATTTAAGAACATATGCAGCAAAAATATCTTGGGACAGACTATAGATTGCTATGTATACTGTTAATTACCCTATGACCAAAGCCAAACAGAACTCATCATTCCCTGTCGCGTTATGTACTACTACTGCACTACCGGAGAGGTCACGTGATCCAGGTATTTGAGAAAGCGAGACATTGACGAAGTTGATGTTAGTTCCGTTCCATCTGACATTGACGCTAGTGAAACTATCAGAATTTTTAAAAAAAAAATGGTTTGCGTCAAAAGACAAGCAGGAAGATCGAAAGAAAAATAAGACAAGGGATATTTTATTTTTAATCAGCGGTTATACATTTTTATAGATATCACTCACACACGCATTAATACAACTAAACTATTCAATATTATCAAAACCGCTGATAAACAGTTAAAACACATTCAAGCTTTTAATTCAAATAAAAACTTTTTTTTCATATATCCATATTTTATTAAACGTAATAAAACTGTAAAAAGATATATAGGGAAACTTTTTAATATTAACGATTTATCATACATTTAATAGTAAGAATGAGCAAATGAATTGTAACATACTTGTTTGTTTGTGTCACTGAAAAGGGTATCACGCAGTTTTCTGAAAGAGGACATCTGATGAGTTTTGGAAGAGCGAGGTCTCCAAATCGTGGCTGCAAGTATACAATAGACACTTTAAAACAGCAGTAATTAGAGGAAGACAATATAATTTTGCAGATTATGTTTAAAAAATTGTCATATATTAACATAGATAATCCAGAGATGTTTTATTAAATTGTGCTTATTGTGACAATCACTGTTCATATCGAACACACCCGATTTTATTTTTCCCATAATTCTTTGCAACGTGCTTGGCCGACGCTAACAATAGGCGCTAAGATATACCCGGCCGAGCTGTCCAGCAATAAAGACGTGCTTAGTGTGTGAAGGGGGTATCGTGTTAGAAGCCTGTGTGGCATGTTTTAGTTTCACAAGTTCAGCATTTGACGCGGACACGGATAGCTGACCGTGGTAAGTATTTATTTAGTTTGGTGTAGTTTATTTGTAAATTTTTGCCTTTTTATTAGTATTACGCAGTCGTCCTATAAAGTCACCTTGACCATTGTTCACTGTAGAGTTACCTGTGTGTTCACTGATGTGTGACTTTAGCGAGAGTGTTTAAATGGAATTCGTCTTTTTCTATAGTACAGTTTTTGCTATTGCTGTATAAAGAAACGGTGATTTAAAGGGCTATTTTCTATGCGTTATTTTATTTTACAATTTATTGTCACTTTTTCCACTTAACTACTTGGGCGGAAGTGCGTCACCGGAAGTCTCAGACGCCATATTGTTTACTGTAAACAAATAACTTAGTTACCATATACTTACAATATTTTGAGATGTTGCCTTTAATATAATACTATTTATACATTATTATAGTTTGATACTATCAGTGAGATACTTATATGATGTATTATACAATATTGTTTTTATTATGGTGTTATGGTGTCACTTGTACACTTATTGTAGTGTCATATTGTTGATGTTGATGACGACGATGATGTTATGATGTCGATGACTACGATGATGATGATGGTCATGTCGATGATGATGGTGTAGATGATGTCGTTCATGGTGAAGTCGATGACGATGCGATGTTCATGTTGATGACGACGATGATGTTATGGTGATGATGACGACGACGATGATGATGGTCATGTCGATGAAGATAATGTAGATGATGTCGTTCATGGTGACGTCGGTGATGATTATGAAGTAGATGATTATGGTGGTGACGATGATGTCTATTATGATTATGGTGTTGTAGGCGATGGTGTTGACGATAGTGTCGATGATTATGATGGCGATGGTGATGATGATGATTGTGGTGACGAAACTACTCTAGTTGTGGTTGTCCGTAGTTGGTCCAGGACTACAGCCCCGGAGATTCGGACACTCTTCTAATTTATCTTTGGTCATTTGTATAAACATCATATTTTTTCTTGTTGAGTGAAAGGTGTGTGAGTGTTTGTGTGGTTTAGTGTTTATATTTCTATCTTTTCTTTCTTTCTCTTATTTTTTTTGTTATTAAATTTTGTTAAATTTAAGATGTCTTGTTGTTGTTTGGAGTAGCCTCCGCTCATCCCGTTACAATTGGTGGCAGCGGTGGGATGAGTTGACTCCTCCAGATACTACAAGATATCTTTATAAGTGAACAGTTGCCAAGGTTTATTTTATTTTTCATTTTTTGATCTTTTTTGTAGTACATGTAAGAGCAAGTGTAGGTCGTTGTTTCCTTTTCCCTTGGTGAGTACATTACGTTAGGCAGATTGTTTTGTTAAAAGTTGAGAAGTTAGTCCCTTTATGAGATAATTTTGAGGTAAGTTGGTCTGTCAGTCAATGCACCATGTCTACTGTCAAGGAGATGCTGGAGCTACTTGAAGTGGGGACCAAGATGGGGATGAAGGATGAAGACCTTCAACAATTCGTGAAGGACGAACAGGCCAGAATGCGGGACGAACGTGAGAAACATAGAGTCGAGAGACAGGAGGAGAAAGACCGCGACTTCAAACTACAGATGGAGAAAGAGCGCGCCGCAAGAGAACATGATGAGCGAGAGCACGCCCGATTGATAGAAGAAAAGAGACATCAGCAAAAACTAGAAGAACTGGAACTTGATCACAAACTGCAACTCGAGAGATCTCACATGAATCCGAGTGTTGTGACTAAAGAGGAGAAAGAAACTTCTCAAGTGATAAAAGGACCAAAACTTCCTCCGTTTGAGGATTCGAAAGACAACATTGACGCGTACATTCAAAGATTTGAGATATACGCAACAACGCAGAAATGGAATAAAGACACGTGGGGGACTCATCTTAGCGCATTACTCAAAGGAAAGGCACTGGATGTGTTCGCAAGACTCTCACCCGAAACAGCACTTGATTTCAACGAGTTGAAGAACGCCCTGTTGAAACGATTTGACATGACGGAGGACGGTTTCCGCAAGAAGTTCCGATTTTCAAAACCAGACGGAAGTGAAACTTTTATGCAATTTTCTACCAGACTGGACAGTTACCTTGAGCGGTGGATTCAGCTGTCTAAGACTAACAAGACATTCGATGATCTGAAGGACTTGTTCTTACGTGAACAGTTTTTATTGTGTTGCTCGAAAGAACTTGCCTTATTCCTAAAGGAGAGGATTCCTACTTCGATCCAAGACATGGCGCGATACGCGGACCAGTTTGCTGAGGCCAGAACAGTGACATCCTCTTCACTTACGCAAAAACCGCTCTTTGACAGACGACAGCAGTCCGATAGACAACCGCCGTACAAAGATTCCGTGCAACAAAACCAATCTGGAAATGCAGTGAAGTGTTATGAGTGCGGACGACAAGGACATAAAGCCTTTAACTGCAACTTCCGCAAAAGTCCGAATAACAGGCCGTTTAATTCGAGCGAGAAACAAGAAACAACACCGAAACATACTTACCCTAGTGATTTTCAACGTGGGTCGTACAATAATGGGAACCATGGATATCCAGGACGCGGTAGAGGTCGCCAAGGAGCCGCGAGTGTCGTCGAGAAACATGGAAACTTACCGTGTGTTGGTGATTCGGTTGCTTTCTGTGAAACGGAAATGCCAGTTGTGAAAGGATGTGTTGGCAATAAACTAGTGACTGTGCTCAGAGACACAGGTTGTAGTGGTGCCGTTATTCGTAGAGAACTGGTAAACGATGATCAACTAACAGGGACATCTCAACGATGCAAGTTAGCAGACGGTCGTATTATTGATTCAGATGCTTGGTGCTTTGATTCGCCTTCGTACGATCTTATTCTTGGTAATATTCGTGGAGTAAGGAAACCACATGAACCAAATCCAGCCTGGATTCATTCCGTTGAAAACATAGCAGCTGTTGAAACGCGTGCGCAACTGAAAAAGAAACAGTCTCCATACAAACCATTGAAAGTGCCGGAAGCAATACGGGATGTATCGCCGGAGGATATCTTACAAGAACAACGAAACGACGAGACACTGAAAAAGTTATGGAGCTTAGCTGAGAGTGGACAGCTTACACATTTCAGTGACGGCGGATTTTCAAAAATGTGTGAACGGAAGCAAATGTTGTTCAGAGAATTTTGCAGTCCCAAAGTGTCCAGTGGAAAACTTTTCCGACAGTTAATCGTTCCTCAGAAATACAGAACTATCGTCATGAAGATAGCACATGAAACGCTGATGGGTGGTCATCTGGGATCAAAGAAAACAACCGACAGAGTAGTGTCCGAATTTTACTGGCCAGGAATTCAGTCAGACATTAGACGGTTTTGCAGATCATGTGACGTGTGTCAGCGGACTATTCCAAAAGGAAAAGTACCTGCAGTACCGTTAGGACAAATGCCGCTAATTACAGAAGCGTTTCAACGAGTAGCAGTTGATCTTATAGGCCCTCTGCAACCAGTTACCGACAAAGGGAATCGTTACATTCTGACGCTTGTCGATTACGCAACCCGTTATCCCGAGGCTATTCCACTTCCTGGAATTGAACAGAGCGAGTAGCGGAGGCACTGGTAGACATCTTTAGTAGATTAGGAGTTCCGATCGAGATGCTAACAGATCAAGGATCGCAATTCACATCGGACGTAATGAAAGAAGTGAGCCGTCTGTTGTCATTTAAACGGATTACTACTACTCCGTATCACCCCATGTGTAATGGACTCGTCGAGAAGTTCAATGGTACGTTGAAACAGATGCTAAAGAGGATGTGTGCTGAGCGACCAAGAGACTGGGATAAGTACATCAACCCATTACTCTTTGCATACCGTGAAGTACCACAGGAGAGCCTTGGTTTTTCGCCGTTTGATCTTCTCTATGGACGTACTGTTCGTGGTCCGATGACAATTCTTAAAGAATTTTGGACAAAGGAAATTCCTGACGAGGACGTTAAGACAACGTATCAATACGTACTTGACTTACGCACACGATTGGAAGAAACATGTGACATAGCTCGCCAAAACTTGGAGAAAGCTTCAAAACGTCAGTGCAAGTACTACAACAGGAAAACGCAAGGTCGTCAGATGAAAGAGGGAGACACAGTACTGGTTCTTCTACCGACAAAGTCAAACAAACTCCTCATGCAATGGAAGGGACCTTATAGTGTAATACAGAAGATAGGACATATGGACTACAAGATCGATATGGGAGGCAAGCTGAAAACTTTCCACGCAAATCTTCTTAAGAAGTATGTTGAACGAGATACATTGAACTGTGGTGTTTTGTCAACATGTGCAATTTCACTCATAGACTTTAGTGACCTAGATGATGATGAACAACAGGACTCTATTCTTATGCCACCTGTTACTCAAACCGAAACAGCAAAGGACATAAAGTTTGCAGACAGACTAACACCAGATCAGTTGGAAACTGCTAAATCACTGTGTGATTCGTTCTCAGATGTATTTACGGATATACCTGGAATGACGAACTTAGTGGAGCATAAGATTGTTGTGACATCGTCTGAACCTGTGCGTGTGAAACCATATCCAATTCCGTTCAGTACAGAGAAAACAATTACAGAAGAAGTTCAGAAAATGCTACAGTTGAATGTGATTGAGCCATCATCTTCCCCTTATTCAGCTCCAGTTGTCATAGCTCGGAAGAAAGATGGAACGAATCGATTTTGCATTGATTATAGACGACTGAACTGTGCTACGGTATTTGATGCAGAACCAATGCCCAGTCCAGAAAGCATATTTTCCAAAATGACCGGAAAGAAGTTTGTGTCAAAGATAGACTTAAGCAAAGGATACTGGCAAGTACCGATGGCTGACGAGAGTAAGCCGCTTACAGCCTTTTCCACACCATCCGGATTGTACCAATTCAGGACAATGCCGTTTGGTCTTGTAAACGCGCCGGCAACATTTAGTCGTATGATGAGAAAACTACTTCAAGGTATGAACGGCGTAGAAAACTTTATCGATGATGTCATTGTTTTTACAGATACCTTTGAAGAACATCTACACATACTGAAGACTGTGTTCGAACGACTCAGAGATGCGGGACTTGCGGCCAGACCGACAAAATGTTTCATCGGATTTGACAAGATTGACTGTTTGGGACATATGGTGGGCAACAAGTGTCTAGAACCAGAACAGGACAAGATTGATGCAGTCAGAAATGCGCCAATACCACAAACCAAGAAACAGGTTCGTGCCTTCCTAGGCTTAGCAGGATTCTACAGAAAGTTTATTCCGAATTTCTCTGCGATAGCCATTCCACTTTCTGATCTTACGAAGAAGGGCCAACCAAATAAAGTTATTTGGACTGAAAGTCAGCAACGAGCTTTTGATACATTGAAACACATGTTATCAGAAAGGCCAATATTGAAGTTGCCAGAATTTAATGAAACCTTCATTTTACGCACGGACGCTGCAGATGATGGGATAGGTGCTGTGCTGTTACAGATGGAGGATGACGAGAAACTACCCGTAGCGTACGCCAGTAGGAAACTTCAACCAAGAGAAAAGGCATACGCTGTTATCGAGAAGGAGTGTTTGGCGGTAGTGTGGGGAATACAGAAGTTCCACCAGTACCTTTATGGACGCGAGTTTCTACTTGAAACTGATCACCAACCCCTGACCTACCTTAACAAAGCAAAGACAGAGAACTCCAGACTGATGCGTTGGGCTTTGCAGCTTCAGCCATACCGCTTTAGGATCATTGCAATCAAAGGAAGCGACAATGTGGGTGCGGATTACCTGAGTCGTCAGTGAGATGTATAGTAGACAGTACAGGTATGTATATAGGTTTTATTGTAAATACGTGAGAATTTTCAAAATTCAGTGATTGTTTATTTGAAATTGCAGGACAATTTTTTAAGGGGGGAGGTGTGTGACAATCACTGTTCATATCGAACACACCCGATTTTATTTTTCCCATAATTCTTTGCAACGTGCTTGGCCGACGCTAACAATAGGCGCTAAGATATACCCGGCCGAGCTGTCCAGCAATAAAGACGTGCTTAGTGTGTGAAGGGGGTATCGTGTTAGAAGCCTGTGTGGCATGTTTTAGTTTCACAAGTTCAGCATTTGACGCGGACACGGATAGCTGACCGTGGTAAGTATTTATTTAGTTTGGTGTAGTTTATTTGTAAATTTTTGCCTTTTTATTAGTATTACGCAGTCGTCCTATAAAGTCACCTTGACCATTGTTCACTGTAGAGTTACCTGTGTGTTCACTGATGTGTGACTTTAGCGAGAGTGTTTAAATGGAATTCGTCTTTTTCTATAGTACAGTTTTTGCTATTGCTGTATAAAGAAACGGTGATTTAAAGGGCTATTTTCTATGCGTTATTTTATTTTACAATTTATTGTCACTTTTTCCACTTAACTACTTGGGCGGAAGTGCGTCACCGGAAGTCTCAGACGCCATATTGTTTACTGTAAACAAATAACTTAGTTACCATATACTTACAATATTTTGAGATGTTGCCTTTAATATAATACTATTTATACATTATTATAGTTTGATACTATCAGTGAGATACTTATATGATGTATTATACAATATTGTTTTTATTATGGTGTTATGGTGTCACTTGTACACTTATTGTAGTGTCATATTGTTGATGTTGATGACGACGATGATGTTATGATGTCGATGACTACGATGATGATGATGGTCATGTCGATGATGATGGTGTAGATGATGTCGTTCATGGTGAAGTCGATGACGATGCGATGTTCATGTTGATGACGACGATGATGTTATGGTGATGATGACGACGACGATGATGATGGTCATGTCGATGAAGGTGATGTAGATGATGTCGTTCATGGTGACGTCGGTGATGATTATGAAGTAGATGATTATGGTGGTGACGATGATGTCTATTATGATTATGGTGTTGTAGGCGATGGTGTTGACGATAGTGTCGATGATTATGATGGCGATGGTGATGATGATGATTGTGGTGACGAAACTACTCTAGTTGTGGTTGTCCGTAGTTGGTCCAGGACTACAGCCCCGGGGATTCGGACACTCTTCTAATTTATCTTTGGTCATTTGTATAAACATCATATTTTTTCTTGTTGAGTGAAAGGTGTGTGAGTGTTTGTGTGGTTTAGTGTTTATATTTCTATCTTTTCTTTCTTTCTCTTATTTTTTTGTTATTAAATTTTGTTAAATTTAAGATGTCTTGTTGTTGTTTGGAGTAGCCTCCGCTCATCCCGTTACACTTATATAGCAAAAGAATCAAAAAGCAATTTACCTGTAGATTTGAATAGCTGTTGTTTCCTTGGGCAACTCCAACATCTATGATTCAGAAAAATTTAGTTTATATGTTGTAACATTCCTCAAATTGCAATTTACATTTTTATATATATCCAAAGAATAAAAAGTAATTCTTTAAGTATAAAATTCTAATAAAGCCCGGATGGCTTTATGATAGAATTGATCACTCCCGCCGGTATTTGATCACCCCATAATATCTATACTACTATAATAAAAAATAGACTCAAATTTTTGGGCTTTAATACCGAGAAATCGGAAGAGTTCTGTCTTTTGTTAGATATTTTTTAAACATCATAGGTACTTGAAGATTACCAATTTGTTTTTATTTTTTATCAATCAGGCTTCGCTAATCAATAATCAACGAAAATTCCTTTTAAAAATCCGGAAATCGTCTGAATTTTACGGATTTTACAATCTTGCGCATGCACACTACATTTAGTTTATGCCAGTTTCCACAATGTCACATTTGCATGGATAAACTCACAGGGGCCAAGCCCGTTTTAACTTTAATTTCAATGTAACCATAAATAAAGAACTACCAGCTAGCTTCAAAAGCCTTATAAATCAATTATTTCTACAACATTTGCAATATGCATGTATTTTTCAGAAAAGTAATGTCTAAGATACGCTCATGCCGAATTTCAAGTTGATGGGTCTTAATATAGCGGAGATATACGTCATTATTCTCTCGAAGTCGCCAGTTTATTTAACGGTCCAGGGCTCACGATGGGATTTTGCCCATGACAACAGCAGTATTGCAACAAGTCGAGAAACATTCGCACTAATCTTTCAAAATCTCGCATCAAACGCACGCTACCTACATCCTTAAATTCCGATAAAATTCCTTAAATACTCTCCAAACTGAACTTTTATTCTGTAACCACATTGACTTCTGACAGGGCCAGCGATTTTGACGTCTTCGAGAAAGACTGATTCTGATTGGACCATCAGGAATATTAACCAATGAAACTGAGTTTAACATTTTCTATCACAATGGCCGGTCTGGTCAGAAGTTGATGTGGCTGCAGAATAAAAAGGATTATCTTATCTCTTTGTATCTTCATTCATTTTATACAACAATACAACAAGGTTGCTACCTTCGTCTGTCAACCGAGAGGTACTGCCGATGAATGTTTGTTGAAATGTACTATTAAAATACATCTACCGGTAAAAACGGTGATTTCATGTCGTAGCCCGATATTTCCCGTCACTGAATAACCCAATGTCATACCCATATAAATATATTTATTGGGTTAATTGGGTCAATTTCACCGGTAAGTTACAAGTTTTTGAACCGATCCATCTTCAGCTTATGGATATTGAAAAATCTGAAAGAAGGCACCCGTACTAAGTAAATTACAATGAACAAGAGGCACATGGGCCACATCGCTCACCTGAGCAACAATGGCGAACTACATTGACGTAACACACTTTACGGTCAGACGCGACCTATCTTCCATTATTTTCTATTTTTTCCTATCTCCACAATGTGAAAATTTCCACCAAGTAATTCCATAAATATATTTTCCTGTTATATCATTATGATACCTTTTTATTTAGATATAAAGTGTTCAATTGAAAATATATATCTATGACTTTATTTATAAGCATTCAAATGTATTTTGCATGCTATTTTAAGGAAAATTCTAAATATTATAGCTCTAAAAATAGCCTGGTAATAAACCTTGAATTTTTGGGAATTAACAGGTTTAAATGTTAATAAACAAGAGATGTTTGTGAAACACATATGCCCCCTCCCTTGGAAACATCCACAAAGAAAATGAACGTAAACTGTTAAATACCCGGATTTTTTCTAAGTCCAAGGGCCATAACTCTGTCGATAATTGCTCGATCGTACCTAATATCGAACTTGACCTAGATATTACATGATAAACCTGTATACCAAATTTCATTTCAATATGTTCATCCTCTGCGAAGAAAATGAGCGAAAACTCAGAAAAACTAGAATTGTTCTACGTCAAAGGGCCATAACTCTGTCAAAAATTGATCGACCGTACCCGATATCGAACTTGACCTAGATATTATCATGATAAACCTGTATATTAAATTTCATTTCATCCCCTGCGAAGAAAATGAACGGAAACTGTTGGTGGACCGACCGACAGACCGACGGACCGACCGACAGATAGCAGCAAAGCAATATTCCCTCCCTTCTTCGAAGGGGGGCATAATAAGGAATAATTTATCAAGGAAAATTATATAAAATTGAGGAACGTCTCGTGTGTCCTTAAATATAGCAAAGTTAAGTACCATGATACTTTTCTGATCTAAATCTCAATATTTTATAAAGGGGTAGGGGTGAAAATATATTTTGATATATTAATTATATATAACACCGGTATATTATTTCCTACAGTTTTTGCACATATGTGAACAGTATTAGCTCATTTAAGAAAAAAAACCCCATACATTTCCTAAGACGTATATCAGTTAAAAAATCAGCACCCATTGTGGGCCTACCTTATTGTGTGTAATCATAATTTGAAGATTTTGAATCTACACAATTAAAGAATGCCAACATTTTATTTCATTAAAATGTTGTCTTCGAGGCCATGCAATGCATATTTATTTTATTTGATGAAAATACTGGAAAAGTTAGTTACCATTTACCTGCAATATTTCTTGTTTGGTATATTGGTATTTATGAAAAAAAATATCGAACTTAAATTAGTGTATTTTTCATTTTCCACATCTAAGTGAATATTTTTAGTGTGTTTATTTAAGATGCCATGCTCTATGAATATACCATGCAGATGAGATACATTTCATTTTCACAGCTGATATCTCATATGTGAAAGTTAACAAAGATTGACGGACAGAGAATCGCCAGCTAGTCTGGAGGGCAGTACGCAGTGTTTGAACTCTGTAACAAAAGTTGCTGAGGCTACAGTAAAAATCTTATTTGGTCTTCCCTTAAATAATTGTTTACCTGATGTAAACTTGTGTGACGTTTTATATCCTTACTCACTTGATCGATGAAAACATTTGACTGGAAAATGATGTCACATGATGTGTTAAACAGCTATATAATTTAATGTATTGTCAGGCATACAGGTATCAGTTCTGTACTAAGGCCAATTAATTATTTCATATTCCCTCAAAAACAACAAACGGCTACAAACCAAGATGATTTTCTGCTGCAATATTTTCTTTAAAATAATGACAATGCACGGATATCCTCATAATTATAATGTGTCAGAACTGTTTAAAAGAAGTTTTTATTTACTCGTTTGAAAAATTGAGAAATTGTTGCAGATTTCAAATAATTTATCAAATGAGAAAGGACCCCAGAAAGTAGTTATAGTACATCATCCTTTTGATTTTTCTGTATACAAGTATATAATGTTTAGCAAGACAACTCCAATGATCAACAAACATTTCAGCGTCAGTCGTAGAATGATGTGCAACTTTTAAAAACTTATCCAATTTGTTTAATTTCATTTTTTAATGCATTCATATATTATATAGATAAAATGATTTCTAATTGAGTTATCCAGGTGACACAAAATCAGTTTATGCACTGTGTATTTTGGAGAAATTAGTCCTACCATATGACCCAATTACAACAGTTTTTAGTTTTGAAGATAACTGTAAACAAACGGTTTTGCATTAATTTGGCAGAGTTATTAAATAATTACAAGTTACCTTCTAATTGTAGTATCAACAAGAAATGTAATGATTATCGATTGTAATTTTCAATGCATGGTATACGTGTTTGCATCACCCGTATTTATAACCTCTAAAGATAAGACAGTCGCGGGTGATTAATCACAACAGGGTTTAACTGAGGCTGTGAAAACGCCTTTTTAAATTCATAAACATCTCTTTTATTGTCTTTGGATTTAATTTACACGATTATGAACTCGGAATACATGGCTACTTCAAATTCAAAGGCGAAGTTACCGATCAAAAATCGATTATTTCAACCAAAGTCGCTCCCTTGTTTGATCCTTGTTGACACAATTAGAAATTAATAAACAATAAAAACAGAGGGAAATGCACTTTAGTACGTTGTTAATGCATCAGATTTTATCATTTTCGCAGGTAAACAATCAACTGCCTATTTACCGAAGTCTATGTTCCAAATACAAGGCGATTGTTTCCCCAAGTTAAAAAGCAAAATGAAACGAAAAAATCAAAACAAGCTAAAACCACCCTCACAAGTGAAAATGACAACGCGTTGAAATATTTAACCTCAGTTTACTTCACAATAATCGGCACCAATGTTATTTCCATGTTTCATAGATTATATTCGCACGTGAACTGTTGCACAACAAACTGCCAGCTTCAAATTAAGAACCTCGTTTTCGAGATGCGGTAGACTGGCGATACCTGTCATAACCTAAGACTCAGTCTATCGCAATGAATTGCCAGTCTACGATATATGGAATAACGAGCCATTCTTTATTAGTATTTTCGCAATTATCTCAAAATTGGAACAGAATTCGCATTTAATTTTTGCAATTTAAATTTACCGTTCCCTAAGGATGATTTATGCTAAATTACGTTAAGATTAACTCAGTAGTTCTTGAGAAGAAGATGTTTTAAAATGCACCCCCTTTTTTACAGTTTCGAGGTTTTCTCCGCTTTGAATACAATCTGGCCTTTTATTTTTGCAATTTATATTCACCTTCTTATAAGGATGATTTGTGGCAAATTTGGTTAAATTTGGCCTAATGGTTTTAGAGAAGATCAAAATGTAAAAAGTTTACAGACGGACAGACGGACGGACGGACAGACGGACAACGGGTGATCAGAAAAGCTCACTTGAGCTTTCAGCTCAGGTGAGCTAAAACACAAGAGGCCCATGGGGCCACATCGCTCACCTGAGCAACAATGGGCGTTCAAAAGATATGTGCCATATGGTCCCTCGGTAGAATAACAAAAATAAATATTGTCAAGTATTCGAATTTTACACATATTTTTGCATACACGTAATATTTGACATTGTACCTTCATGAAATACTATTTTTTACCAGAATAAGAAAATCCTACGCAAGATATAAAATTAAACATTTGGTAGGGGTACACTGTTAAGTTGTTAACTTCCAATTCCCTATATTTTCGCTCTACCCCCTCCCCCCACTTTTTAAAGCGATCAAAATATATGAGAGCATATAGGTACATTTTTTTCATCAACTACTTACTTGTTATTGTATTTTAAAAAAAAATATAATAGCTATTGTATTTTATTTTTAAAATCCTACATGTATAGATGTGAAGAAGATAATTGTACCTCAATGTGCTCAATTCCTCAAATTAAAATTCTCAAATTAAAAACATTCAAAAATTTAATGTCTTCTCCATTATAATTAAATGTTATTTACCTCGCGTACAAACCAGGATAATTTTCCGCTGTGATGTTTTCTTAGGAATAGCGATAA
The DNA here is from genome assembly GCF_963853765.1 of Magallana gigas. Classification (NCBI taxonomy): domain Eukaryota; kingdom Metazoa; phylum Mollusca; class Bivalvia; order Ostreida; family Ostreidae; genus Magallana; species Magallana gigas. The sequence goes on along the minus strand of NW_027062586.1, from coordinate 240,033 downwards.
TTACTTTATCCCTGCAACAGAAATGTGTCAGAACTATGGAAACTGTTTTAAAGATGTCGTTTTTATTTACTCGTGTCTGAAAAACTATCAAAATTTATGTAGATTTCACATTATTTATTGTATAAAGAGCCCAGAGAGTAGGTATATACAGAATATCATTCTTTTATTCTGTTTGTACAAGTATTTAACATACCCTAATTCATATAGAATTTCTAATGTTCAACCAAAATTTCAGCGTCAATCGTAGAATTATAAGCAAGATACAGAGCTCACAGTTCCCCTAGGTTTGAGTCATATTTTGTTCACATGAGTTTATTACATTCAGCTTAATATTTTTAACTTGGTATTTCCTATTCAGCATTTAAAATGGAAAAAAAGAATGGCCTAAGATTTTCAATTCTTTTATTCACTCAAGACCAGTTCACTGGTATTTGAGGTTCAAAATCAGTTTATACAAATGTACACAAACACAGTCAAGGATCACATGTACAGTAGGAGTAATAATGACGAAAAAAGGTTAAGTTTACAATACAATAAGCTGTTAAAGTTGGTTTCTGGAAGAACAGACTTTGAAAATGTTCTTAATAAATAAAGACAAATTTTTACTTTTTTAATCTTTAGTTTTTAAGATCTGTGTACAAACATAGAATTGTGAGCAAATCTCTGTATCTTGCTTATAATTCGAAGCTTAACACTCAAATATGGTTAGTAAATAGAAATTGTAAACAATTAAACACAAGAAACATGCACTATTACAAATAAAGATCACAATTTATTTTTTCGAAATGAATCATATATATACATGTATATACCTACATATTTCCGTCAGCGATATCAAACTCTATTTAAACTGAATAAACTCGAGAAAATGCCGAGCATCTCAACAAAACCTATTGCATTAATCTACCATTACGCAAAAGATAATGCCGAATTACCGAAAGAACGAATTGTATTTCAGTACTTTTTTGATACATCAGATTTTGCTAAATTTGCGCAGGTAAACAGATAACTGTTTGATTTACCGAAGTCTCTGTTTGAATTGATACGTAAAAATCACGAAATACAGACGAGAGTTCCAAGGTAACAAAGCATAATTAATGAAAACGAAACGAAAATCAGAACAAGCTAACACCAACGTCATGTGTGAAAACTGTCAACGCATTGAAATATTTAGCCTCAATTTACTTCACAAAATCGGCACCAATATATTTTGCATGTTTCAAAATTTCCCTTTATACGCGAACTGTTGCATAACAAGCAAATTCATCTTAGTAAGATCGACCCTTTTTCGTATAAGGTCATGGCTACTATAAACAAAGAACCTCGTTTTAGAATTATGGAATACGAGTCTTTGTAAAATGGGTATGCAAACCCGGGCCGTGGCAAAATAAAAGCCGGGGCAGATCGGCAATCGTCGATTCCAAATACGCATTATTTTGCGGCAATATTTACAGTGAAAACAAATATTACTGGTCCATCAAATATCCTGAAATTTTAATGAGATTGGCAGATTAATAACTGGCAATCTTTTGATTTGCCCAGGCCAAGTCTTGCCTACCCATTTTACCGGATGCCGAACCCAAGCTGAAACACGCCTTTCCTTTATTATCATTTTCGTAATAACTCAGATTTGAAACAGAATTAGACCTTAATTTTTGCAATTTATATTTTCCTTCCCATAAGGATAATTTATGCTAAACTACGTTGAATTGAACTCAGTAGTTCTTGAGAAGAAGATTTTTAAAAATGCACCCCCCTTTTTCTACAGTTTCAAGGTTTTCTCCGCTTTGAATACAGATCGGACTTTTATATCTGCAATTTATATTCGCCATCCCATAAGGATGCTTTGTGCCAAATTTGGTTGAAATTGGATAAGTGGTTTTAGAGAAGAAGTTCAAAATGTAAAAAGTTTACAGACGGACGGACGGACGGACAGACAGACGGACAGACGGACGACGGACAAAAGGTGATCAGAAAAATTCACTTGAGCTTTCAGCTCAGGTGAGCTAATAAAAGGAAGTTATGTAAACAGTAGGAGTAGTTATCCGTACAATGAGGGTACCTTTTATGCAACATTTTCCCCAAAAAATGGCTAAGTTCTAAAGCTAATATTTTTCGATAAATTATCGGAAATCAAAATCCTAGCAATAAGCACACCTCTGATATATTTACAATTGATCTGCAAAAGAACAACTTCCTATCTTGAAAACTGTAGGAGGAGTTATCCGTACAATGAGGGTATCCTATATGCAATATTTTGCCAAAAATGACTAAGTTCAAAAGCTGGTATTTTTTCGATAAATTATCGGAAATCAAAATCCTGGCAATAACCACACATCTGATAGATGTACAATTGATCTGAAAAAGAACAACTTCCTATCTTGAAAACTGTAGGAGGAGTTATACGTACAATGAGGGTACCCTTTTGGCAGCGTCCCGCCCGCCCGCCCGCCCGCACGCCATTTTCACCATTTTAATAACCGGATTTTTCCGTTGGAAAACCCGGTTAAAAATGCTGAGCATCTCAACAAAACACATTGCATTAATCTACCATTACGCAATAGATCATAACGAATTACCGATAGAATGAATTGTATTTTAGTACTTTTTTAATACACCAGATTTTGCTTAATTTGTGCAGGTAAACAGTTAACTGTCCGATTTATCGAAGTCTCTGTTTGATTTGATGCACAAAAGTTACAAAATACAGGCGATAGTTCCCAGGTTATGAAAATTATAGGCAAACCCGGGCCGGGGCAAAATAAAAGCCCGGGCAGATCGGCAATCGTCAATTCCAAAATACGCATTGTTTTGCAGCAATATCTACAGCGAATACAAATATACTGGTCCGTAACATATCCTGAAAATTTTAATGAGATCTTTTGTTTTGCCCCGGCCCCGGCCCGGGTTTGCCTACCTATTTTACCAAGACTCATGGAATACCGAAGATATAAACTGATTGAAACAGGCGTTTCCTTTATTATTCTTTTCGTAATAACTCAGATTTGAAACAGAACTAGCCCATAATATTTACAATTTATATTTTCCTTTCCATAAGGATTATTTATACTAAATTACATTGAATTTGACTCAGTAGTTCTTGAGAAGAAGATTTTTGAAAATGCACCCCCCTTTTTCTACAGTTTTGAGGTTTTCTCCGCTTTGAATAAAAATCAATTTTGCAATTAATATTTGCCTTCACATAAGAATGCTTTGTGCCAAATTTGGTTGAAATTGGCCAAGCGGTTTTAGAGAAGAAGTTCGAAATGTAAAACGTTTACAGACGAACAGACGGACGTACAGACGGACGACGGACAAAATGTGATCAGAATAGCTCACTTGAGCTTTAAGCTCAGGTTTGCTAATAAACGATGAGAGAAAATCGATGAACTACATTTTCATATAAAATGAATCAATTTTTGAAAGAATTCTTTATACAACTTAACATATTAAAAAAATAAGGTAGCAAGGGTCAGTTTCGAATAAAGTACCCGGAAGGCTTTTGGGTATTGCTAAAATTTATGAAATTATTTTTAATGATTATTATTAGTTAGAAGGATGTCTCTTGTTGAATTTGATATGCAATATGTAGGCCCCTTATGTTAGGTACATTAGAATCAGAATTAAAATGCGAAACCTGCGGCTATGACTGTTGTGTTTACACAGTGAACTTGCAAGTTACAGACGGGAGGTAAAATAACACGAAAAGTAAGTGAATGTGACATTATAAACTATACACCGGTAAGTTGCTGACATGTGATGGTGCAACACAGTACAGAGGGTCAACCATTTGCAGGGAATTAGCTCAGTGAGGTCTAAAAAGCTGAAAATCATAAAAAATAGTAAAATATGAAAGGGTCTAAATCTCATAAAAACCAGTTTGCAGAAATTTATACAGTTTTTGACTAGTAATTTTCTTCAGAAATTGGTGATTGTTCATATAAAGAGTAATTTAAAGGTATTTGTGCTGAATGGAAACTCAGGGAAATCTAGTTACAGAGTTCCAAAGACACATCCCCTGGCTACAATGAATTGAATCATAAAAACTGTCCCGTGTCACCTAATAACATTTATTACCGCTAGACTCTTCCATAAGAAAACTGCTGAATATATATAGTTATTAACTGGATTTTAGTGAAACTTAACTGTAAATATCTAAGTTTGAAACATACATTTAGTAGTACGCCCTGATTATCAATAAAAATGTGAAAATATTCTTCTGCATATTCTTCTGTTTAAAGTAAACATTTTTTAAACAAATTGTGTCGAAATCCTGCATTTACTGGAATGTTTTTATAAGTGTAAAAAGGGATGATCTCGCTTATAACGAGACTGTCTATCTACAGAGGAATTGTTCCCAATCTGTTATAAGATAACACACTCTGAGAAGATCGACTGCTGAAATCGCATTTACTAATTTTGATGACCACCGTTATTCATATAGTATCAATCCATGTTTTGTTGTATTGGGGAACTGATAATCACCATGGCAAATCCAATTACCACCTATTTTCTATAATGGACATTACCTGATTCGTCACGGAAATATTTATTTTTCAGAAAGTTACCGGGATAGAGCTTGATAAGTACGCGATCAAATATCTTGAAAAGCCATTTTGGCTACACAAGATTTCATCACGTGAGAAACAAAATAAATAAATTTGAAGACTCTACACGGATACCGATTATTCAGAATTTGAGTGTTCAAGATTCATTCTGAAGAAGACAAATTATAATATTGAAATGATGACCACCTCTCCCGGCCTAAAACCTTTTAATAGGAATTTGAAACTGATAATTTTAGCGTAAAACTTTTAATAAAAGAGTGCATAACCTGATATTTAAAAGATGCAATACACTGATAGAAAAATAGCTTTCCCATATTTGTTAACTTTCATGATATGTTTTGTGTTAATATGTTTTCATAGATAAACTAAGACAAGGTTCCTAGTATATATGTTTTATTTAATCCAACCTCTCATTCTCCACCCCCAAAGGCAGACAGAAACTCTCTTTTGGACATTTAAACAGAAAACAAATAGGCTTAAATAATTTCTAACATCTCCTGGTCTAGCCTTAAACTGAATAATAAACCTCTTACTGTAAAATATCACCATCTGGTATATATACCAAAATAATTTTACATGAACTGCGTATCAATGATTTGGGTTAGTCAATTATTACTTTACCATTCAAGTCAATTTATTTATTTACAAAGTTCAAGAACTGTTTTTGTTTTAAATGATAAAAATGCTTGTATAACTCTCCTGATCATACAACTTCTTATATTACGTTATACTAAATGGTATAAATTACTAAATATGAACAAGCAAAGGGAATTAACTCCATAATGAAGACGAAAGGGGAGATGACTCCATTGACTGTCTCAACTCTTTAAAAATGCTTTCACAATATCTCAACTTTGATTTACAGCTTCATTCTTGTTCTTTTATTATGTGAATTAATTCATTTCTATTAATGAAAATTCTGAGCTGAATAAAAATAATAGGACAAATATGTCCCCCCATAACCATTGCCTTACATGTAGGTGATAACATGAAATATTATCAAAGATGACAGTCTAATTTTTTTCTTCTAAATATGCAGTCAGTTTCTATTCTGTGTCAGTAGATGTTTTAAAACATTATAAACATTAACACTTTATGACAATTTTGACCACACCATGCATTAAGAACCCCTACTCGATACACAATATCAGTGTTTTGGCCCCGTCCTAGATTCAAATCCCTAGACTGATAGACATGAATTTAAAATTTCGATAGATGGCTTCATTTCCTATCTTTTTATACAATCAGTTTTTATTTAGTATAAGCAGAAGTCAGGAAGACGATTTTTTAAACATTAAATACATTAACACTTTATGACTAGTTTGATTTGGATTCAGAAACCCTACCCCGCGGGACATGAAATTTATAATTTTGGTAGAAGGCTTCCTTGTCTACATAATTATGAGTTCGGTTTTCCTCACAAGTCTGTGAGAGTACAGAAGACAACTTTTAAACATTATATGCATTTACATTATAGATCCAGTTCTAAAGTTAAACCCCGTATCCAGGGGATACAAAATTTATGAGGTCAGTTTTTCTAACAGATGTGAGAGAAAAGATTTGTTTTTTGTTTTGTTTTTTTTTTGTTTTACATAATTTGCATTAACAATATATGGCCATATTTCCAACAAGGTTTAAACCCGTAATTAAGGGGCAATGCATTTCACAATTTCAGTAGAGAGTTTCATGGACATCATAACCATAACCGTGCATTTAGTTTTTCACAAATATATTGGAGTAAAGAAGAAGATTTTAGATTTGATTCATTTATACACAATAAGGCTATATTGGCCCCACCCTAGACCCTGAGCTCCAGGAGCCATGGATTTCATAATTTTTAGTAGAGGGCTTCATGGACATCATAACCATACATTCGGTTTTTTCCTCACATGTGTGGGAATAGAGAAGAAGATTATTGAAAATTTCACTTTTTTAAACATTTGGCCTCACAATTTGCGCCATGGCGGTGGCAGAGCCATGAATTTCCCAGTTTAGATCTTCTTACCATAGAGATGCTTCACACCTAACAATTGGCTATGTAGTTTTTAATAGGTTAAACATGTAAAAATGTTAACGCACGACGCACAACGACGGACGAAAACAGATAGCAATAGGTCACCTGAGTTTACTCAGGTGACCTAATAAAAACAGAGAAAATTCGGACAAGATTTTTTAATTTTTTTTTTCAATGTCTCTATGTGTTTTATTGCGTCATATTTCATCGCTGTTTTATCTCATAAATGATTTCAGGTTACTGCCCGATACGCAATAGGAAATCCAAAAATAAATAAAATTATTTCAAAATAGCATATCTCAAAAATTGAGCTTGCATTATTTCAATACCAACGAAATACAAACAGAATAAGTTCTTTTTGACAATCAACGTTTTTGAACTCCTATAAGTCCTTTTTTAGTAATACTCGATCAAAAAATGCTAGAATTTGGAAAATCGATGGAGGAAATTCAGAATAAATCATGTTCAAATATGTTTGAGTATAGATATCCATATTTCACTGTTTTCCACCATCTAAATCTTTTTGCTAGTAGTAAAGGAAACCTTAATTAGAGTGGACCAATTTTAAGGCATTTAAAGGTCAGCATGAAAAGTAGACCATTGACGTAGTTATTTGATAATGAAAAAATACTATTAAAGTGAGATTACAATATACAATTTTATATAAAGAGTTTCTTGTTCCTAAAAATGGAATTTTGCGGCCCTGAGAAAAGGTATGAATATTTATTTCTCAAACATTTGAAAATACAAACTGTAGTATTTAAACCAGCTGTGGCTGGTTAGGGGAGGGGGTAACCTTTTAGCTCGATCGGTGGATTACTCGATTTTCATGCAAATGGACCCGGGTTCTAGCCTAGCAGATGCAATAATTGTCAATATTAACGTTAGTTTTGAAAATCTTTATGCTGAAAATTAGAAAAGTATCATTCTCTTTCTAACCTTTGTTAAATATCATATAAGTTTACTGTCATTTGCTGTAAAGATGTTCTTTGGACAGTGCTTGGCATTGGCATAAAGTTATTGTAGTATCCTGGGAAATTTGACCCGAAGTTCTCTCTGTGGTATTTACGTATTTTGACTAAACGGCGATTCATAATTAAGTAAAGCAATTGCCAAATGATATCCATTTAGCTGGTAATATTTCAACAAATTTATTTCCTTTGTTGACCAAATAATCTTAGTAACATTCTTTCTCGAAATCTACGAGTTTTCAAAAATGTGTTTCGGGAACGTTTGCATCAAGGAAACTTATAATGGCTAAAAATTCAATCAAAAATTTAATAAAAACATAAAATAAATGGTCATCTAAAAAACTATCTGTCAATTAAACAAACATTTTCTTTTAAAAATTAAAGGATATTGTTTTATGGAAACAGCATCTACCTTGAACAGAATATCTACCATTAAATCAAAGATTGCCATGCTGTTAATTAATATCAATGACTACATGTCTTCCTTTTTGAGTACACATTCACAATAAAATGATAATAGTAATAATAAGATTAAAACGATCAAAATGATGATAAAAACAAACCATGAGAACAGTTATAGTTAGAGAATCCAGATCGACAAAGACATTGGGAAGATGGCGAACTTCCGTCACAGAATCCATCATTGTAACAGGACATTCCAGCACAATAGCCTTTAGCTGTAAGATATACAAAAATCGAATATAAAATATCCAATTGCCTTTGATGATGCAGATTTTATCTACAACAATGAAGATAATTTTATGAGTGTTTTCACAGGGCTGTGTCCATAGAGTAGAAAGGGAGGTATTGAAACTGAGGTATCTTGAGATAGACAAGTGGGAAACAATTTCAATTCCTTGCTATCATTTTGGTTTTTTTACCCCATATATATAGTGTGTGCAATACTTTTTAAAAGTTTTTTCCTCGATGAAAAGTATTATTATCATGATAACTTAAGACCATTACTGTGGAGGCTGGTAGGCCAACAAATTACATATCTTTCTAAAAATCCCTTCTTTTTAAATAGATGTATAAAGTTATAAAAAGGCCATCATCATCTAGCTTTCTTTTTGGTTTCAGTACAACTTTAACAAATGTAATATTAAATAAAGACGTTGTTCCTTGTGTTTTACACACCTGTGAACTTTTGGCGGACAAGTACGGTATAACACCTTTTATCTCTTTCAGAACTAAAAGTAAAGTAAAACTGTAGATGAAAACGAATTGCAAAAAAAAAATGCATTCTTTTTTCTGTTAAACAAATTATTTTAAATCAAACTTACAAAAATAGTCTTGTTTGAATTTTAGAGACTCACATGTGTACTTACGATGCTTCAAACGGAAGAGAGAAACAAATTTCGAGATCGGTGACGTGGTCAATGAATAAAACGCTATCATAAACGCAGGGCTGATGTGTTGTATCTTGAAGTGGAAAGATATACACTCCATCTTCGATAGTTTTGTCGACTTCTAGTTGTGGACTATCGATAATCCAGAATACATCTTAAATTGGTCATGTCTTACAATAGATAAACTACGATTACTTTACATATAATTATAGCTTACCACTTCTCCACTCCCACTTTGTTTTTCGCCCATAAACTCAAGTAACATTGTTTATTTACAACGCATTGTAAAACCGTTGAATCTGGCAGTGTAGGTTTGATAAAATATGGCTTCGTCTATAAAATATTTAAGACAATTTATAAATCTTTTGTTTTCCCTTTTGTACTGTGTTATTAAATATCTGTATACCTTGTCCTTGCTATATTTTAATTTGTTAAATAATTTGGTATCCTAATCCATCATTTACAAATTGACTTTGTGTTTTCTTTACTATAGAAACAATGTCCGTACCCTGTGATTTAAATTTTAAAGATAACACGGTCGGAGTAAAAAAAAACCCCCAAATGCGTTAAAGGGATTTGAAAATTAAGGTTAAGAGAGTATTTTGCACTTAATATTGAAAAAAAACACCCAACCAATATCATTACCTCTATTGGTTCCAGAATATGTCCTGAAAAATTATTAATTTGAGTTAAGCCTTACTATAAAGAAATATCTATATGTTGCATATACTATAGCTTGAATACAATTTGAAAAAATACCTTGTATAACACTAATTCGGAAACATATCTCATCTTCTATCTTAGCTGTTCTAGCAATGAAAGGAAATGAATATTAGCTTTGTTTTAAAATTGAAGAAAACAATGTCATATAAGATGAAGAATAACAATTACTTTGGATTAGCTACAGAATCTAGACATATAAGTTTGGACCCAAGCTCGTGACCAATAACCGTCAGGGTTCCACGGACAATTCCTCTGGCAGGTGATTCCGATTCTAAATCCAGTGACTGGACCTCTAAAGTTTTATCCGAGAAGCCGATGTCTACCACTGGTCTATGAGAAGACATTGTATTGATTACAAATGCCGATCAAAATTATTTTTTTTTTATTGTAATCACAATAAAATACTAAATAATACCTACATGGAATGCACATTTCTTGCAATACTGATTGGTACAAAACAGGGCGAACTGATGAAGCAGGTTAGGTTTGTAATGAGACTCATTGGTTTGAAATGTCCCTAAAAACAAGGTGATAATGATTAAATGTTTCATATTAAAACGCAAAAATGAATAGAGGAACAGATATTAATACATTTTCTTACCCCATTTTCAGTAGAGTCTGTTAAATTTTGATTGATTTCTGTAATCATCAATAGTTGGTATTAATTATTTGATACATTAAATGAAATTATACAACAATTTACCCGAACCTTCTTTAGAAAGTGCCGGTATAAATATGTTCTTACTTTTTTTCTATAATTATATTGACACTATATTTTCTCAATGGTTATCGGATGTTACATTTAACAATTATTTATGATATGGTTATAAAATTAATAATGTTGCACATGGTCAAAAAAGGCATAGACAAAGTTAATATTCTAAAAGAGCTGGGATTATTTAACAGTTGTAAGGTTAGCGCAAAACAGACACACTTTTCATTCGGAAAGGTAACAATTTGTAATTGATTCGTTTGTTTAAATACCGTATTACATCTAAAAACAGGCACGTGTCATCGTTTTTTAAGGGTGGGGGCGCTTTTATTAAAAAGCTTATCAAAAAGCAAAAATCAAAAGACCCATGGGCCACATCGCTCACTTGAGGAACCATAAGCATGATAAAGTCAGTTTAATGGAGTCTTTATACAAAATATCTGGACTATGCAGTATTGTACATGTTGAGCATTGCAGTTTTTAAAATGATTTGAAACAATTATGAATATGTGGGATAAAAACCTACATCAAACTATGAACCCTTTGTGAGGTCGATAAATCGTCCAAGGACCAAAGTCTGATTTTTTTTTAAAAATCAGCAATATGTCAAAATGCTTGCAAATAAATTAAACCATATATTATAACATTTCAGTTTTTGTGAATAATCAAAATGTTTTTGCTGGTAAAATTGGATCCCCAATGTGGGCCAACTCTACTCAAAATTTTGATTTTAAAGAATTTAAATCTACACCACCTGAGGTTGCCTTCACTAAAGTTACAACCTTTTTGTTAAATGGCTCTTCGAGGAAATTTTTTTTAAAGATTTTTATCTACATATACCTATGTAAAATATTTTCCCCCCGTCCCCCTCCCCCGTTGTAACCCCAGCCTAACCCCATGGATCATGATTTGAACACTCATCTTACCTCAGGAAGCTTCCACTCAAGTTTCAGCCTTTGTGGCCAATCGGTTTCTGAGAAGATTTTTATCTATATATGCCTATGTAAAATGGTGGCCCCACCCTACCCCTGAGGATAATAGTCTGAACAAAAATTAAATCAACCTTACCTAAGGATGCTTCCATACAAGATTCCGCTTTTCTGGCCAATCGGTTTTTGAAATAAGATTTTAAAAGACTTTTCTCTATATATTCCTATGTAAAAATTTGACCTCACCCCCATTGTAGCCCCAGCCTACACCCGGAGGTTTGAACAAACTTGAATCAACCCAGCCTGAAAATGTATCCACACAAGTTTCAGCTTTCCTGGCTGATTGGTTTCTGAGAAAAAAGATCTCTATATATTCCTATGTAAACATTTAACCCTCATTGCGATTCCACCCTACCCTCAGAGATCATAGTTTCAACAAACTTGAATCAACCCTACCTGTGGAAGCTTTCACATAGGTTCAGCTTTCCTGGCTGATGTGTTTTTTTGAAGATTTTTAACGCTTTATTCTTTATATTACAATGTAAACATTTGACCCCAGATGGTCCGGTCCACCCTATCCATTGGGATCATGATTTGAACAAATTTGAATCTACCTTACCCGAAGATGCTTCACCACAAGTTTCAGCTTTTCTGGGCAATTGGTTTCTAAGAAGAAGATTTTTTAAAAATACCAACACATTTTCAATAATTTTAATTTTTTTCCCCTTTTGATTAATTGTGGCCCTTCATTTGAACGAATTTTATTGCCCTTTACCTAACTAACTTTGTGCCAAGTTTGTTTGTAATTAGCCCAGTGATTCCAGAGAAGAAGATAAAAATGTTAAAAGTTTTCAACAACGCCAAAGACGACAGAAAACGGACAAATTTTGATCAGAAAAGCTCAGTTGTGCGCTCGAATAAGGTGATCTAAAACGGCTACGTCCCAAAATCATGAAAATCATAATCGGGGGGGGGGGGGGTTGGGGTTGGGGGGGGGGGGGGGTTGCGTAATTTACCTATAACTTCAATTTCACGGTTCGTTTCCTTATTTACACTTCAAAATTTTACAAAGACTCAAGAGTGACGAGTGATGAATTTCTATGACAAAAAAGGGAGGAGGGAGGGAGCAGACCCCCTGGCCCCCTGATGCTATGTGCCTGAAAGAATTATTTTCAGCTTAACAAAATACTTTTACTTTGGGGTCAACATGTGATGAAATTAATTTTGAGTTTTTACGCAACATTAGAATTTGAAAGACCCGATTTCTTAAAAACTTAATACCATCGTTTGATATCAATGTTTTCGGACTCAAACGTTGATTAAATTATTGTGCGAGTTTTTCAAAAATGCATATGGACAAGATGTTGATATGTTGAAAAAAAAACCCCGCATATGATTAAATATAAAAACTGAAGAAATTTACAATAAACAGATTTTGGATAAAACCAAGATGTGTGTGATTAAAGTCTGTTTGATAACACCCAACTTACAAGGTATAGAATAGTTTCAACCAATGTGTGGTTCACCTTTCATATTAAACTCAATACACAAAAACGTTTTGCAGAAAATACATATATGACATTTATTGTATTTTCCATATTTTTAAAGCTGTTTTGAAATTTTTTAAAAAGGAAACAATTTCCCAAGCACAACAATAACATTTGCTATATGAAAAATAACTACTGAATAAAATAAAACAAAGCATATAAAACGTATTAACAAATACTAAAAAATAACTTTAAAAAATTGGAATTGAAAGACATATTAAAAATATTCTTTAACGTTTATACTTACTCTAATATCAGTTCAGAAAATCAAATAATGTATTGAATGTAAATCATTATCATTATTAGAAATTGTGAGGACTATAAAGGTAATGGCACCTAAACGTCATGTTAAGTAAATTAGAAACTCTTCTCAATTCATTCTAATGTGCACAGCTTATTAAATAAATAAATTAATTAATAAAATGAATGTTGTAAAGGAATGAACAACAATGTTTAGTTTCGCTGTATGGATAACTACTTTAAACTTTATAACTTACCCTTAGAACACGTTGTTCCTACGAATCCAAGACGGCATAAACAATTGTGGTCTCCGTTGCGTGTGAAACATACCGCGTTGTTATCACAATATTGTCTGCTACAAAATCCTGTCATTAAAAATACATTGGCGGTGTCATTGTGTGTACAATAACTATCTAGACTTATAAATTAAGGTATTGTCTTTTAATAATTAACAATTTTTAATTGTCAAGAGTACTTGCTTACACATTTGAAATTTTAACACATGTGTGATGATGTCCGTAAGGTATAACTGAATTTTAACAAAAACCTACTTTCATTTTCGATAAACTAGCCCGAAATAGCAAAACTAGAGTGAGGTGGTGGACACGCATTGGCGGATCCAATTCAGGAATAATCTCGATCAAAATATATACTTACAATGGAATAATATTAAATGATTACGTAAAGAGTGAATATATTTACTGTGAGCCTATTTAGTAAATACATAGACGTTAAGATTTGACAAATATTGAATAAATAAAATGAGTCAATTCGTTTCTTTAGTGGACGATTTTAGTTTTGATACTCATTCGCTTGCGAAGCACGTCCTCTGGTGAGAGAGGGGTAGAACTTTCCAGAACAGGGTAACCAAGAATGCGGATTGACTAATTGACATCTTGGCGGAAAGTGTAGGGCGGGTTAACCATCGGGCAGTTATTTTGAATCTGACAACTTTGGTTTAAAATATGCATGCGAAGGGATAACATGAAAGCATATTGACGCAAGCGTCAAATGGGCCGCAAAAATATAATTCTTGTATGAATCATCATTGGTTGTTTACATAAAAAACCACACCACAAATAACGAGTTGGTTATACCAATTTTTATGGTAAATTTTAATATATTTTCAGCAACATGTTTTGATGTACAACATTTTACTATAATTATTAAGACTCGTGTTCGTGTAAGCATTTCTAACGGTAACTGTATGACCATTGCCATAGTATGAAGTAATGGAGAACATTTTGATTTGTACATTATTCTAATACAAAGTTCAACGCATCATTATTCTCTTGGAGATTATGTATTTCATACTATTTTTATTTTTTATTGCATTGTATTGAATTAAATCTTAATACATAAGTTAAAATGATTTCAAGGGACCACATAATAAAATAGAAATGGATTATTTAAAAGGTGCATGTAAGATCTAAATGTATATGAAATAACGGACCGCATTCTGGTGGCCTGTAATAATGCATAGCCTTGCGTGTTTTAATTTCATATATTTTCATACCACGACAGATTGGTTGTAAACCTTAGCAATTAATTTGTAAACAATAATGATGAAAAAACAGATTTTTGTATTCTACGTCTGTATGGAAAGATCATGTATGCATAAAACGGGAAAGTTTAATGGGGATGCCCCCCCCCCCCCCTCCGATTGTTTTTATCTGAAATTCTTCTTTGGGACAGGTATAGATATTATATTGAAAACTGACCTAAAGAACCAGTATAGAGAGATACACTAAATACCCATTCAATGGTTTGAAAATAAATACAATAAAAATACAAGTTACCTTTATGCTGTTAATTATAATGCTCAATTCGATCACGTAACAAATATCTCAAATATTAAACAATAAAAAATATTTATTTTCCTGCCAGGAAAGTAATGCCTCCTCGTGAATATCAATCTATCACGTGATATCGACAGCTAAATTTAGTTTATCATACCACAACTGGTGAAGGGTCAACATCTTCATAAGTGTGATAGTTTCACATAGGAAAGGATATTTTCAATAAAGCATAAATTTGTCCGATATACGAGTACAAACAAAAGAAAAAAATACAAGCTTGTGAGTAGATATGAATAATACTTCCTTAAAAAAAATGACGTAGACCTGTGTTTTTCCCCTATTTGCTATTTATAGATCCTATAAGTGTTAATGCAGAAGTAAGGGTATCGTGAATGACAAACGTATTTTACTCATTATACATGTATGTATTTCAAATTAACAACTGTTCAGCATATTAAAAATCAAGTTGGATATTTAATTAGGCAAACAATAACGACCACTTAGTTCTAGACATGCGCAATAAGGTCGGTTTCGCTCTTCCTTCATCAATATTCATGAAAAGGTATATTTTCCTGGCAGGGAAATAAACAATTAAAAATCTATATCTTTGTAACGAGATGGAATTCACCACTGTAATTTACAGATTAAGGATAACTTTTATAAGTAGACAAACACATGCGTTTTCACTGTCATTCAAAATTGACGTAAATTATAGCGTGTATAGCTTTAAAATTATCTTGGATAATGATAAATGTAGTTTCAAAGATATAATGAATGTTTTCATTCTTTTCAATCTGACAGAGTTTCAGCTATAGATCAGATATGCTGTTTATGGTAACCTTCTTTTACATTACACAGTAATTTTTAAATTTTTTACGACTTTGATCTTTTTTTAGTTGTGCAAAATTATTTTGGAATTTTGAAATTATTAAACACACATAACGATACAGGGCTTTGGAAGCTGCACAGAGTATAAAACTTATCCACCCGCTAACCACAGCTTTCCGTTGATCGCCTACTTTTAAGAAACAACCTATATGGGGCTATGATGTCGTTTAAAATGTATGAGAATATTTTGGTATAAATTATTTACACTGAAAGTGGTAGGGTAAAAAGAGAATAAACGAATTGAACGCTTGCCTAGCGTCGACGGAAGGTTTATATGTACATACTTTCTTGCACTTTCCACCTCCTCTGCAAGTCCCTTATATCAACGTTCAATTTGTTTATAGATTGTCGATTAAATCGAAAACTTCATCTCCTTTTCTTCGATTAGTAAGTAAACAGGTTAAAAATTTAGATTTATTTGAACATGAAATGAACGCGGAGCACATGAAACTTTGTAATTATGTTTTGTTTAACGCCATCGTCACAAACCAAGGCCAATACGCATGATCCTTTCCCATCTAGGAGACGTGGACGTGAGACGATGGTTTAACGCCCATCAGTAAATGTGTGTGTGTATATGTTTATGTGTGTATTTGTGTGTGTGTGTGTGTGTGTGTGTGAGAAAGAGAGAGAGAGAGAGAGAGAGAGAGAGAGAGAGAGAGAGAGAGAGATATTCAACATCCATTTATCGTTTCTTCTCTGACAAATTTCTATTGCTCGTTTAACCTAGTAATGGATTCAGTTATAAAATAGTCACATATGTCTATCGGTATTCGTCCGTCGTCTTGCATGCTGGAAGCATCTCTATAATAAGAGAAATCTTAATTGTAAAATTCATGACTCTCTCTCTCTCTCTCTCTCTCTCTCTCGTATATAATATCATAACAGAGTATATATATATATACATATATTTTCTATTTATGTATTGCAAAATAAGAAAATGTCAAAGCTATAAATAAAAGATTGTCTTGGTATGACACAGGGGCGTATTCATGGTTAGATTTTGAAAGAATAGAGGGGTGGCTGGCGCATGGCCTTAACGCAATTAATTTGGTATATTGTAGGTATTTTTATACACTCTACGTATTAGCACCTAATCCCCCCCCTTCCAAAATGGAAAAACAATCTAAACATCAATTTTCTGTAAAGAAAAAATACATGGCCACGCACTATCATGAGATTGAATTCTACTTCTCTGACTTGTAAGAGTGCTTCATATTAATATTCTCTGTGGGTGCATTTTTGACAGTACAAACTCATTTTCCTTAGCAACGACATTGAAATATTTTGTTTGTTGCCAAAATGACATATTAAGTGCCATCATATGAATAACTGGTATGCTTTGTAGCAACCTCTAATGATACATCGTCCACTAATGATATAATGTTGCATTAGTGGTCAGGATGTTGACCACTAATGATATGATTTTATCATAAACGAACAACCTAACCGTCCGCTAATGATATATTTTCAGATTTATATCATTAGCGGTCAAAAATCGTAACCTCTAATGATATGGCCAAGAAAATGTGAAATAAGTACTACCTTGACCACTAATGACATACATCTGCACACATTTTCAATTGCATTAGTGGATGAATTTGCAACCTTTAATGATATGATATCATATTATATAATATACCTTCGCTCTTTACTTACAAAGGCAAAATGTCAAGGAAAAAATAACGACATTTACATTTGCAAACAAAATCTACTTAAGTGACGTCAGAGATAGACAGGTCACGGACAATGGTGACTAATGTTGAGTCTAATATGTTAGATTAAAATACTGAAGTACTGACGGGAGTTGATTATATCGATTATTATTCATTTTAAAATCAACGATATGTTACTTTGCTTGGCAAGCAGTTTATAACCTGTGTTTGAGTTACGCATATTTAGAGTTAAATAATATATATATATATATATATATATATATATATATATATATATATATATATATATATATATATATATATATATATATAATTTATAGGGAGAGAGAGAGAGAGAATTTCAGTGTAATTCCTCCCTCAGGAGAATGTTCAAAGAAGTACTGATAGCTTTTAAAGCCTAAAGTGATTAAAGAATGAATGAATAATGTATGGCCAACTGCACGGTTTGCAGTCTATTCAACCTTTGTGTAGTTAGGAATACACATGCATATTACGAATAACTTGAGGACGAGCTATCAAATCATACTTGAATTAGTGGAGTTTTCAAAAACTAAATCTTGTCAGCGGTGATGGTTTGTGCTGAGGTCCAAACAATGTTTCAGTTTCGGTTTGCCAGAGTGACTGCATAGGAGAGTTGATTAAAAATCAACTCCCAACAACCTCTGTATAATGTTGGATTAAGATTTGATTTTGATACTATACCACATAAGAATTGGTTAAATTGGGGGGGGGGCATGTGATATATATATATATATATATATATATATATATATATATATATATATATATATATATATATATATATATATATATATGATTAAATAACTGCCCCCCCCCATTTTAACCAATTTATATGTAGTATCGAATCAAGATCAAATCTTTATCCAACATTATACAGAGGTTGTCTAACATATTAGACTCAACGTTAGTCACCATTGTCCAAGACATGTCCATCTATGACATCACTTAAGTAGAATTTGTTTGAAAGCGCAAATATATGTCGTCATTTTTTCCTTGATATTTTGCCTTTGTAAGTATATAGCGCAGGTATACTCAAGTACGATTTTAAAATTCGACACTATATATATTCACTGCTACACAATGCGTATAAAGAAATTATTATTCTTAGTCCGTCCAATGTTAACTCTTGGTACACAAAGCTTAGTCTATTTAATAAGAAAATCCGCGAAATGAATTATAAAAAACCATAAATTGCTCAAATCCATGTTATACGAGCATAACTTTGGTAGACATTGAGTTTATTCCTTATTATTTAATTTTCTGTAACTTACTGTAAAAAAATCGATAGCGTTTATTTTAAAAATGTTATTAATCTGTTCAAAATTCAAACGTAAAGTCAAGCGGATTAGTACGTTTTCGACGTTGGTGCATTGTGACGTGTCGTGTGAGGTGCAAACAAGGGTATCCAAATTAACTAAATTTTTCTATCCAATCAAATGCTGCTTTACAACCAGAATTAAATTATATCATAAATTATATAATTACAGGTTGCAAATTCATCCACTAATGCAATTGAAAATGTGTGCAAATGTATATCATTAATGGTCAAGATAGTACTTATTTCACATTTTTTTGCCATATCATTAGAGGTTACGATTTTTGACCGCTAATGATATAAATCTGAAACTATATCATTAGCGGACGGTTAGGTTGCTCGTTAATGATAAAATTATATCATTAGTGGTCAACATCCTGACCACTAATGCAACACTATATCATTAGTGGACGATGTATCATTAGAGGTTGCTACAATGCTTCCTAAATGTATGAAGATTTGATCCTGATATTAGTTTAATTTTATAAGCAGGTAATGTATTCATACACGTAAATTGCTTGTAGTGAAATGTACAAATAACAATATCGTCGGTTTGTGTTTCAAAGATTCTGCTATTAAAAAAGATAAAAACATGCGCTCTTAATAATATCAATTCAATTTAAAGTAGGCAATTGAGAGATAGAATAAACATTTTTTTAACAAGATGAGTACAACCAAAATTAGCTTGGGTATTTCTCCTGGGTTTCTCATACAATTATTAGAAGTCAACATTTTCCCACCAAATTCAACTTAAAGTTTTTTCCCTTTGTTGACTGTTTTGTATTGAAATACAAACAGACGTCACAACAAGATGGCAAAAGCAGACGTTGTAATAACAAGGATCAAATGAGGTGGGGAAAGCATGTAATTTAAGTTTAAGTGATTTTAGAGAAAGTATCTAGTGAATTGATGAATATGAAATGAACTTTAGCGTAACTACCCACCTGGGTGTGTTTAAACCGTTTGTAAACCTATGAGTGTCTTGTACAATTAAAAACCATGCTGATAAAATGAAACAGACAAAAATTCCTCTACTTGAGTTTCGGTAATGTGACTTACTAATCCAGCGTTCAACCAATGAAGCGAACGAGCTAACAACCTGCAGCACATATATAGGAATGCAATGCAACTAACACCCACATCCCGGACTGATGGTGTGGACGATGGCAAGGGTCGTAGAGTGTTCTTTCAGAGTGTCAACACTTGTGGAGCACAGGATATACTTTTTCTTACCCACACCTTTTACAGATATCCCCCATGACCATTCTATGTAAAGGTCAGAACTGCTGTCAGTGATGTGATGTGGTTTAAATTGACCCAAATTATCTGGAATGCATGGGTTTAAAATACAATACCTATCTCCCCATTGTGTAGGATTTACTTATTTTGAGAACCGGATTGCCTAAATCAACAAGTGATAAAAAAGGATCATTAAAAGACAGTTTATGGAGATGACATGCAGCCCACAGCAGTTTTTATTCCAATATTAACATCCAAATCAAATAAGCTACAACCAATATATAGCCTTCACCAGCTTTGATCACTTTTAGATGAATCTCTGTAAATAAACCTCAGAACTAAATGTGCAAAGTAAAAATATCAGAATTAGGCATTAGATTCCCCGGCAAACAAATTATCCCCCGAACACCCCTTTCTAAATTTATAAACATTATCACCCAGATACTTTTATGTTATTCAAAATGCGAAGTCTCAATAATTTTTTTTTCATTTTTAGGCTAGCTGTATACTGATACTTTTAATAAGGAATAAAAAAAATAAATAGAAAATACCCCCCCCCCCATTGTCTTTCAACTTTCTGATTTGTATACTTCCTTTGCTTCATGGTATATTTTATACCTATGTCATTTCTCTGCTAATTGAGAAACTTGTAAAGTATATTGAGCCATTAGGCAAATAGCGATGGAAATAGGAATAAGGTAGTTTAAAGTATATATTATATATGAACATGTAACAATATTAAAGTAAAGAATGATGGTTCTTGTCTTAATGTAATGCCATCTTATTTATGTAATGTTCTTTAAATGGTAATTTGAAAATGTTTTAAAGTATTTCATGTTATTACAAATTTGCTGTGAATAAATTTATATAAAAGTGTAGGATTATGTGCATGCTGCAGAAATCACTGACTTTGCTTCTTATTACCACAACAGAGTCAGTCAAACGGAAGACATAGACCAGAAAATGTGAGTTGATAATTTTAGTCAAAATAAATCAAAAAAGGGATGTCACGTGTAGATATTCAAATCAGCTGATTGTATATTATCTATCATGCAGGGCTCGAAAATAACACTTGTCAAATTGCTATGTCCAGCTGATTTTGTATTTGGACAAGTCAATCTTCACAAACACTTGTCTGATTGACAAGTCATTTTTCTCAAACAATTATGATATGATGATGGACGTCATAAAATATCATGGAAAATGAAACAATTTTTCCCACTCTAATGGAACAGAGAAAAGATCATATCAAATTATAGTATAAATGAGAGAAATCTGAAATTTTAGAGAAGCTTATAAACCTTCATGTATATCCAAACCATATAATTGCTTAGTTACTGGAAGTAGTGTGCATATTCTACTTGTCAGTGACATGTAATTAATACACACCAGTAGACTGAATAGGATATTCCTCTCTGGAGTGATATAATATATAGTAGAAAGATAGTTTTTAAACCCATAATATTTTTTTGGAATATGCAGAAGATTTTTTATACTGACAAATAGCAAGTACTGATCTACACTGTATATGATAACAACAACAATAAAGACAATTTTTAATAAAATATTTTGTGACAGTAAATAATTGCAGACCAGCCATACTCTCATTAATTTCTATCATTCATTCATGGTGTTTTATAATTTTCCTTTTCAAAAGACAAGTTATAATAGCATTCAGACAAGAAAACAACTTGCCCGAAAAACAGTTGAATATTCTAGTTAATGTTGAGCCTGTTATTTCATATCTAAATCAGTTGTAGTTGTTCATGCATACAGACATAATAGACTATTATTCCAAGTGAAAATAATATCAATCAATTTTACTTGAGATCTTAATTAAATGTCATTTTCCCTTTTCACCTTTAAAATTTTGTACATGTAAACATAAACACACCAGGGTTTTTTTCTTATTTGGGAAAAAACATTCAGTCATATTTGAATATGTCTGTTATTGGTATTCTATGCAAAATGCATACATGTATATTGTTTTATGAAATGATTCATACATGTGATCTTTTACTTTTTCAACATTGCAGGGTGTTGACAAAAATAATCAGAGCAGTCAAGTAAATACATAGACCAGCAATACAGTTAGGCATACAATCCACATTGAATAATGAACAAACTGAACTTGCTAAAATATTGAGCAATCCATAATAAATTAATGAATGGGAGTATATTCTTGAAATATTTGAAACAAATTGTTCATTAGATGTCAGCAAATGTTATTACTGGAATAGCATTTAAAGGATATATTATTTTCCCCTTTGTGCATATATTTGGAGTTATCTACCCTTTGTCATACATTAAAATCAATAAAAGCCTTCTTAAGATGGTAAAATCTTAAATATTATTATCTGTTGAAACAGTAGACTTATTTCATAACTGGGGAAATATTTAAAAATAGAATTTCATGGACTAAATATTTCTTAAGACTCATTTGATAGACTTTTTATGCTTGGAATTTTCTGCCCTTTGCAAAGAATGTATAGAAACAGTTCTTGTTAAGCCAAATTAAATTATCGTGATAAATCAATTTTATATTTTGAAGTATTTAATGAGGGTTTCTTTATTCTCTTAAGTAGAAAAAGTGATCTTTAAGTGGAGTTTTATGATCAACTTATTGTTAAAAAATGTTAAAAAATATAGAAAAATTTTAAGCTTTAAAATAAACAAGGACATCGAATTTTTTTCTCTATTGCATCATGATCGTATATATTTGTACTATGTTTATTATGTGTAAAATATCTTAAAAATTTAAAAATAAACCTGTCCTGTGACATTAAGATTATATCATTTTCCACCTTTACAACTTGGCATTTGGGCCCTAAATAAATGAATTGGTTACCATGGCAACCAAGGTCATATACATTGATGGGTAATGCCATACATTATGAGTATCAATCACCACGTGTGCCATGACCCTTCAGTAATATTTTGGTCTTTACAGAGAATTGATGTTAAAATCAGAATCAAAATGTCTGAATTTTATAGTTGACTGTAAGTTACACAAATGTAGGAAACAGACAATAACAATAAGGCACACTAACCCGATATTGTTACTGCGAATCTAAAAGGATTAAATAAAACTGGTCTAAAGTCAAATGAAATAAGGATAATACTATAACAAAAAGTCGAATAGCACGTTCAAAATAAGTTTCCTCACACAACTCACTGTCGCGCTAACACAACTTTGCATACCACGTCTTCGCGCGAACACAATTTGGCCAACACGTCATTGTGCTGCAACACAATACTTCGTCGCACAAACACAACTCAACTCAACACAGCTTGCCTTGTGCATTCCCATTTTGACAGTTTTTATACATATTTTAAAAATGTATGCTACATATATATGAAATATTCGCTCCCATTTAATATTTTTTGTTTTCAACTACGTTGTCAATGGGCGAATTTTAGACTTGGTTAATTGAAATAAGTTTTAAATTAATGTGTTAAATAGAAAAAGGTTTTATTTCTAACTGGGAAAAAAATGTTTGCAAGGTCGAAAATAACGGATAAACAAGAGGCCCATGGGCCACATCGCTGACCTGAGGAACAATAGGTATGGTAAAATCAGCTTAATGGAGTCATAATACAAACTATCTGGACAATGTACAATAATACATGTAGATCCTGTATAAATAAAATCCATTTTCCCCTGGATATTCTTATGTTTATAATCATTGGTCCCTTTTCTAACAGGATAATTTTATAGTCATATCATATGTTGAGTATTGCAGTTCTCAAAAGGATCCTTAACAATAGTTTATATATGGGATATAAACGTACATCAACCTCTGAACCTTCTCGTGAGGCCAAAGAATTGTCCTGGGGCCAAAGTCTTAACAATTATAAAGAATCATCTGGCTGATTAGTTTCTGAGAAGATTTTTAAAGATTTACCCTATATATTCCTTTGTTAAACTTTGACCCCCATTGTGGCCCCACCCTACCCCTGGGGATCATGATTTTCACAACTTTGAATCTACACTACCTGAGGATGCTTTCACACAAGTTTCAGCTTTCCTGACTAATTAGTTTCTGAGAGGAAGATTTTTAAAGATTAACTCTGTTTATTCCTATGTAAAACATCGACCTCCCATTGTGGCCCAAACCTACCCCCAGGGTTATGATTTTCACAAATTTGAATTAACACTACCTGAGGATGCTTCTACACAAGTTTCAGCTTTCCTGGCTAATTAGTTTCTGAGAAGAAGATTTTTAAAGATTTACTCTATATAATCATATGTTAAAATTCGACCCCCATTGTGACCCCACCCTACCCCCAGGGGTTATTATTTTCACAACTTTGAATCTACACTACCTGAGGATGCTTCCACACAAGTTTCAGCTTTCATGGCCGATTAGTTTCTGAGAAGAAGATTTTTAAAGATTTACTCTATATATTCCTATGTTAAACTTCAATCTCCCATTGTGGCCCCACCCTACCCCCGGGGGTCATGATTTTTTACAAATTTGAATCTACATTACCTGATGATGCTTTCACACAAGTTTTAGCTTTCCTGGCTGATTAGTTTCTGAGAAGAAGATTTTTAAAGATTTACTCTATATATTCATTTGTTAAACTTCGACCCCCCATTGTGGCCCCACCCTCAGGTGAAAATTTTCTTAATAAATATTGACAAATTTTTTACTTTTTTAATCTTTAGTTTTTAAGATATGTGTACAAACATAGAATTGTGAGCAAATCTTTGTATCTTGCTAATAATTCGAAGCTTAACACTCAAATATGGTTAGTAAATAGAAACTGTAAACAATTAAACACAAGAAACATGCACTACATGTATAACAAATAAAGAACACAATTTATTTTTTCGAAATTATTCATATATATATTACATGTATATACCTACATATTTCCGTCAGCGATATCAAACTCTATTTAAACTGAATAAACTCGAGAAAATGCCGAGCATCTCAACAAAACCTATTGCATTAATCTGCCATTACGCAAAAGATAATGCCGAATTACCGATAGAATAAATTGTATTTCAGTAGGCACCTACCCCTACATCAGATTTTGCTTAATTTGCGCAGGTAAACAGTTAACTGTTTGATTTAACGAATTCTCTGTTTGATTTAATACGTAAAAATCACGAAATACAGACGATAGTTTCCAGGTAACAAAGCATAAATAATGAAAACGAAACGAAAATTAGAACAAGCTAGCACCAACGCCATGTGTGAAAACTGTCAACGCATTGAAATATCTAGCCTCAATTTATTTCACAAAATCGGCACCAATATATTTTGCATGTTTCAAAATTTCCTTTCATACGCGAACTGTTGCACAACAAGCAAATTCATCATAGTCAGATCGAACCTTTTTCGTATAATGTCATGGCTGCTTTAAACAAAGAACCTCGTTTTAGAAGTATGGAATACGAGTCTTGGTAAAATGGGTATGCAAACCCGGGCCGTGGCAAAATAAAAGCCGGGGCAGATCGGCAATCGTCAATTCCAAATACGCATTATTTTGCAGCAATATTTACAGCGAATACAAATATACTAGTCCATCAAATATCCTGAAATTTTAATGAGATTGGCAGATTAATAACTGCTAATATTTTGTTTTACCCAGGCCAAGTCTTGCCTACCCATTTTATTGTATGCCGAACCCGAACCTATTAAACTGATTGAAACACGCCTTTCCTTTATTATTATTTTCGTAATAACTCAGATTTGAAACAGAATTACCACTTAATTTTTGCAATTTATATTTTCCTTCCCATAAGGATAATTTATGCTGAACTACGTTGAATTTGCCTCGGTAGTTCTTGAGAAGAAGATTTTTAAAAATGCACCCCCCTTTTTCTACAATTTCAAGGTTTTCTCCGCTTTGAATACAGATCGGACTTTTATTTCTGCAATTTATATTCGCCCTCCCATAAGGATGTTTTGTGCCAAATTTGGTTGAAATTGGATAAGTGGTTTTAGAGAAGAAGTTTAAAATGTAAAAAGTTTACAGACGGACAGACGGACAGACGGACGGACGGACAGACGGACAGACGGACAGACGGACGACGGACAAAAGGTGATCAGAAAAGCTCACTTGAGCTTTCAGCTCAGGTGAGCTAAAAAACCCCTGTATGCAATTTTTCAAAACAATTTTAAAAGCCTCAACGTAAGTAAGCTATATTTTTTTGAAAAACAAAAAACACACAAAAAAAACCCCTAAACAAACAAATAAACAAAACTAAAGATGTACCATTTTCACAACGGGTTCCCCAGAATCCATCTCGGCAATGACATTGGAAGTTTCCTGATGACTTTGTGTGGCAGTAAGAATCATTAAGGCAAGGTTTCGATGCACATCCTTTATTCCAAAAAAGTAAAATAACCAGTTTTAGAAAAATTTGAAAATTGAAAACGATGTCAAAATCTCATAAATTTTTTTTTAATTTGATGTAATCAATCAACCTACTATCAACCAAGTCGTTAGTGTTAATTTGAAAGCATCTGGACTCTCCTTTGGAGCTTGAAGAAAAATATACTTTTATGATAAACATGTACTATTATAATGAATAACGAAATTACACATAAATAAGAATCAGAATTTACCATATCATGAAGCAAACTGTATTCATTCCAACTGAAGAGGTGTTGGTATAAGCAACTTCATATCTACAAAGTCCCGACGATAACACTGGGCTGAATATACCAGCAGAGGGGTCATTTGTAGTCAAATCTGAACTATCAAAGCACAAGTGATTTGACTTTAGACAAACTGCTAAAAATATTTAAACTATGAAAATTAAGTAAAATTAGGTTTCCATTAGGTGAAGGTGAGTCAAAATCAATATTTTCTTTAACAAAAGGTGTGAGTTTCTTACATGTGATATAAAAACCAATATTTACCATATTCTTGTTGTTGGTTCAGCATATAAATAAAAGTGGCAAGTCTGTCCTCTTTTGCAACCAATAACAGATTCTCTTGGTAACGTTGGTAAGGCAAAAGTACAATTCTGGTATAAGGTTGACAGCTAAAATAAATACATAGAACGCACCGCACTCTGTTTAGTAATAGAAGTTGACAATTAGAACTTGATATTTTTCCTCGTTTTATTAGTGTTTGATATTTTGAGATAAAAATGGAAAGGACACCTGTTAAATGCTTGTTTTCAAAGGCTTTTGATAAGTTTATATTTCTTCAACTTCGTCGTTTCCTTCTGTGTATCCATTCTTATCACTATCCGAAGAACGAAGTAAAAACTCAGAGTACTACTCAGAGTACTCAGAATTGAGGGCGAGTAGTATCGAGAGATAGATAGAAAAAACAAATGACTCTTTTTCTTATATATATATATATATATATATATATATATATATATATATATATATATATATATATATATATATATATATTCTTATGAATATTTGCACGGTTAGAATTTATGTATTGTTTTCATGAAATTTTATTCATTTATATAAGAAAGGTCAAAAACTCGTTTTTATTATAAACAAGACCCCTTGGCCACATCGCTTACCTGATAAACATTGGCCATAGACCTTTTAAGCAGCTAACTCCAATTAAAGCAGCTCTACGAGGGCTCATTAAATATTGACACTAAATGTACTCCATTTAAAGTTTATGCCTGATTGTACTGACCATTTATCGAAATGTTAATTGTCATTCATAGGCTTAAACTGACCCTAAATAACAAACCTTGAACATGACGATATCCAAAGGAATCACCTTTTTCCGGATCTACCCTTAGAACACTGAAGGTATGAAGAACCAAATGAAATTTCAAACATCATGTCGTACACTAAACATCGTTATGAAATGAATATTACTGGAAAAGAAATTTTTTCAAGAACTCGTTTTATTTTATTGAAATCTTTTTGCATCCATTACAATCGTTTACCGATAGATAAACATTTCAAATTAGGTAGACTTAATTGAAAATGTCAAACAATCTGGAAGACCTAAATGGGGTATTAATGAGAAATCAATCGAAGCAGCAATTTTTTTTATTGACAGAGATGGAATAGGAACTGTACAACAGGTTGAAAAAAAATGATAAACATTCCATTTTCATAGGGTAACGGTCTTCTTGTTTTGAAATAAAATTAAGGTGTCAGGAAAGGTTCTGCAAGATGGATCCACCACAATTTGAATGATGATCAAAATCAAAGCGTCGACTGTAAATTTCTCAAAAATTATAAAAAATTACAAAAATTGTGACATAAGACGTCTATTTGAAATTGTTACATTGGATGAAATGACAAGACAGATTTTTTTATGCAATTTTCTTTAATTGTAATGGTGCAGTTGCTCAGGTGATTTCCAAACAAAAATGCAAAAGTGTTATAGAAGGTGTTTGTATTCATAAAATACTATCGTACAAAAATATCACACGATCAGATGACCTAAGTCACAAGTGGGAGGGGTCAAATGTTTACATGATAATGCCCCTGCGCACACTGTTAAGTACCCACAAGACCTTTTGCCTGAAAATGAATTACATCATTTGGACTTTCATGCATATCAAACAGATTTATTTCCATATTCTGTTTTTCTATTTCCTAAATTTAATGTCTTTCAACATATAGGAGAGCAAGCTCTCTTTCACTGATAGCTTATTTCAAAATGCACATTGTGTTGGATGCATGTAATTTTGTTTTATTAATGATGATCATTCTGAACAAAGAGAATATGATTTTATTAAATTGTACTGAAGACCAGCATACCGCGAATTAAAGAATATTTTAATCGCATTGGCAACTTTGAAGGTGTATGCACTAAATTTCTTACAGAATCTTTGATAAATTGATACTTTAGAGAAACCTATTTAGAAAATTGCATATTTCTCATTTCACGTTATTTCAATGTAGTTAAGGAGAAATATCACAATAAAAAATTCTTGAAGGAGCAAAAGAAGAAGGTACAGTTTCCTTCAATATAAGCCTTAAAATTCAAAAGTTGTTTAAATGTCATAAAAATACACATATGCTATCTTGAACATGTGTGTATATAAAATATAAAATTATATACCTTTATCTTCTTTCAAAAATTAGTTATGACTTTAACATTTTGGCACATTTTTAAGATTAAGTCAATTTCTCAAAGTTTTTTGAAGAGGAAAATATGTCTGCAACCGTCGCCTACAACGAAATTATTATATTTTATGTGATCTCACATGATTAAGTTGTTATGTGAGTTTTTTTCATGGGCCACAGCTGCGGACATATTTTTCTATCAAAAAACTACTAAGGAACTTGTGTCTTCTGCTCATTTTAACAAATAGTTAATAGTTTATAGCTTTAAAAACCAAATGTATTTTTTTTTTTTTAGATCTGATGGCTATTTTATTGACCACCTAGCATCTTAAGTAAAGATTACATAATAGTTAGTAAATATATTAAAGTTGCTTATAAATGACTGGCATGGCACTTTTTGACATGGAGTTCATAATCTTTTATCTATATAACTATATAATGACCTTATACACGAACAGCTACTAGCTACAGACCCTGAAACGTGCTACTACACCAGTTGCACGGTTCGGTTCGTTTCGCTTTATGAACGGTACAGTTCGCTTTGTGAACGGTACGGTTCGTTTTGTGAACGGTACGGTTCACTTTGTGAACGGTACGGTACGCTTTGTGAACGGAACGGTTCGCTTCTTGCACGGTACGCTTTGCTAAACATAGCTTCACGCTTTGTGAACGGTTTGCGCGCTTTATTAATGAGGTAGGCGTGGCCTGAACGCTTTGATTTTTCTCCATATAATTTTGTTTAGTTTTTGCCCGATCTACTTCAGCAAGGTGGTAATTATGACAAGAATTTTTCTTTTTTTATATGATATATTACAAAAGAATTTCAATCGATCTTTTTGAAATCAGAACGTCCATCCGTTCCCCCGTTTTTGATACGTTGCGTGAACCGTGTACTCAGTGACAACTGGGAAGCGGGGGTAATTTTAATTTTGATCAGTCTGTTATTATTAGTATTTAATTTAGATTAATGTAATCATTCAGATAGATTAAAAGAACTGTTTGACTTTAATCCGATATATTTTTGTTAATTCAGCGAGCTGTCGATAATTTTACAAAGCATCTTGAGTTTTTATTTCTATACATGTACTTGAGTTGAAGTCATTAAATACATCTAATCCATTTAAAATTGCTATAACAAATTGCCCCGACTTTATTCCGATATTTTTTAGTTTAGTTTCCTTTATCGTTGTCTTGATTCTCGGCTAGTTTTTATTATTCATAATTCGTATGATCATTCTTTATTGCGTACTACTGTAGTACTATTGCCGATCGCCGATTGCCTTAGTGAATAGACGATGTAAAATTAATGGATAGATAAGAAATCTTGAAATCAACTGTTACATAGTTTTTTGACACGAATTTTTATTCATTTATTCATTACTTCTATGATTTTCTGCACTTGTTTGTATACATAGATCGTACCTACATCTAACCCGTCATCGCCTCACTTATCTGAACTAAAATCGCGTGTAAAGTCAAAATATGACTATTAGTTTTTGTTTTTCTATACTAAACTATACATGTTCATGTAACATATTTCATACGATATGTACACAACTGGATAAACACAACATGTCAATAACTTTTATTTATATATAATGGCGATATTTATCATTCTGTTGAACAAGTGTCCGCTCTTCACTGTATGCATGCGATTTAGCTGACGTTTTACAAATGCTGACTAACCTGTTTATATTTTACTTACCTTTTTACACACATACTTGTTGTAAACAGGACACGAAAAAATACCCGGTAATCAACAAATGAATGTTAAAAGTTATAAATATATAAGAATTTATCTAGTAACAAAAATAATACGACAGCGAGGGAAAACGACTCTGATCGCCAGTACATGAATTATAATCATGAAATCGGAGGGAAATTATTGTTGAATAATTTAAAATAGGAACACTCTTTTCAATAGGGATATAAGAAAACATAAAACAAAAACGTTTCATTCGATAATTTTCTTCTAGCCATATAGGAGGAGCCAAGTAGCACGCGGCGCGTGGCGTGATCTGTACTGTTATACTTAAACTGTTTGACAGGCGAAGCACGTGGAGTCCTGAGATAAAATCCCGCTCAAATGACCAACTATCGAAACCTAAAGCTAAATTTTAAATAATAAAGTTCAGTGATAAAATTTTAATTTAAGTATTTTAATCAACACAAGTTTCGTGTCCATTTCTACAGACGGTTCTTTTGTTTTTTGAAACTAACAAAGTAGAAGTAAGATATATTCAGACTATACACACGACAGATTGTGATGAGTAACCTAACAGGTGCCCGTGGAAAGGTGTAAATACCGGCATCTCGTGTACACCTATTTAAGCGTCCAAAATATACAGAGTTAGTTGTAAAGTACAATAACTGCTAAAAACCAAAGAAAGACAATAACACCTGTTGTGTATAGAACCAAAGATCAGCTTCTGTACACGTGTTTCGCACGAGTGATTTTTGTTCATGTGAAATCACGACGCCATTACCAGCTATGCGGGAAATAAAGTTGAAAGTTATTTTATGGAATGCGTGTACTTTTTTCCGTTCAATGCAATGCATTTAATGCATTACGATTTTGTACATGTATTTATTTACAATTCATCATACATGTTTGAGTGACTTTTTGTTTATTTATTGGTACATAAATAGCTCAAGAACAAATCACTCGAGTCACCGGTAATATGTGGTTGTCATTTACATTTTCTGGGTCTGCGTAACTTAAGTCGACATTTTTTTTTATTTAAAAAGGATAAAAAATTATATATAGATCTATTTCAACCTTGTTTAGCCATAGTGTATATATATTTTCTAAACAAACGCTACCTTTCTAACGTTTCGGGTAACGCTTAAGCTATGTAAAGTCCAGTATGTACCCAATGTTTCAAACATTTCATAAAAATAATCAAAATAGTATAACCACGGATTGTGTGAACGTTAATAGTTTACAATGTTTAAGAAATCGGCGATGCAAGTTTTGTCGAAAAACAAAGAAATGGTTACGGTCTAGGAAAGGAAATATTTTTGTGACTGTTTTAATAAGAATAACAGTTTTAAATCTTAGTATGTGTTATCTAATCCCGTATAAAAAATCTAGCAAAATATTGAACCTATTGGTCAGCGATAATCTCCGTCCGTATTCATCGAAAGACATTAGGTCAATAAGCCATATATGGAAGTTGCTCGCTTATTGCACGGTACAGTACGCTTTTTTGTCCGTCTGGAGGCGGGTCTTGCATAAATTATCTTGCACGCTTTTTGCACGGTACGGTTCGCTTTGTGAACGGTACGGTTCGCTTTGTGAACGGTACGGTACGCTTTGTGAACGGTACGTTTCGTTTTGTGAACGGTACGGTTCGTTTCTTGCACGGAACGGTACAGTTCGTTTTAGAGGTGTAGTAGCACGTTTCAGGGTCTGTATATGCTTTATAAGAATGTCTTTTCTATATAATTTTATAAATTTATCCCTCCCAAAATCTCCTTCATTCCTCTTCCTCCTTATTCACAGAATTTTGTATTTTAACTTTCTTTTCATTTCTAGAAAATATTGCAGACAACGGACAAATTTTGTTAAAAGAAATGAATTATATGAGATTTGTATATCTTTTTGATAGTATGTGTATGATTGTTTGTAAAATAATATTGTTGAAAACTTAACGGGCATGAAATTGTGCAAAGGATGTTATTCAATAATTCACACTTTATCATTTATAACTCTGAATGTTTTAAGAATTTTTATATAAAACTGTATATTTTTACATTGATGTTTGTCTTTGCAAATAACATGGTCCCTTTCTCCATTTTTTGAGGCAAAATATTTGATATGTCATAAAACTTAATTAGAACTAACATGTAAACAATTGATATATAGGCTACCAAAACAATACTCGTTATTTACAAAAAAAAAGGAAAAGATAAGAGACTCTTAGCAAGATGATGATTACTCCATAGGTATCATTTATTGTTTTAAATGTAAGTCAACACATCTTGCAAAAATTGCAAACCCAAAAGATACCTTTATTAAAAACATATTTTAAAAGTGATTTCAATTAACCTGCAGGTACCCATTATTGCCGAAAGATACAGAATCTGTCCACGACCTTTGATTAACAGGAAGTAAAATATCTATTTTTGCTGCTTATATTGTTTTGTCATTCTTCAGTAATTAATCGGCAATTTTTAAATAGAATCTAACAAGGTAATATAAAGTAAAGGATTATAACAAAATCCAGAGGCACAGGGGCAACATCGCTCACCTGAGCAACAGTTGCCTTAACTCTGATCAAATTAGCATTAGTGGAAAGCTGTCAATGTGAAAGCAAACCGGGTTTTCTTTTATGTGAACTTTATCCATAATCCATGTCAACTATGAGTACCCTATATGCAATATTTTGCCTATAAAATTACTTAGTTTAAAAGCTGTTTTTTCATAAATTACCAGAAATCAAAATCCTAGCAATATGCACAACTCTGTAAGTAAAATTGATCTGAAAAAGAACAACTTCCTAACTTGAAAACTGTAGGAGGAGTTATCCGTACAATGAGGGTACTTTATATGCAATGTTTTGCCAAAAAATGATTAAGTTGGAAAGCTGGTATTTTTTTCAGAAATATCAGAAATCAAAATCCTAGCAATATGCACAACCCTGATAGATGTACAATTGATCTGCAAAAGAACAACTTCCTATCTTGAAACCTGTAGAAGGTGTTATCCGTACAATGAGGGTACCCTATATACAATACTTTGCCAAAAAATGAGTAAGTTCAAAAGCTGGTATTTTTTTTATAAATTATCAGAAAACAATATCCTAGCCAAATGCAACCCTCTGATATATGTACAATGGATCTGCAAAAGAACAACTTCCTATCTTGAAAACTGTAGGAGGAGTTATCCATGCAATAAGGGTACCTTTTTGGAAGCCGCCCGTCATTTTCACAATTTTAATAACCGGATTTTTCCGTTGGAAAACCCTGTTTAATATCTTGACAACTAAGAACAGTAGATCTTGCTAAAAAATTTTAAAAAATATGCGGATTTCTATCCACATATTTTATGGTAAATATCAAGCCCCTTTTGTTATAGTTGTAAAAAGATTTTTCTCTATTCCTATATAACCCCCCTCCCCCCCCCCACTTTATGGCCCCATCTTTTTTCTAGGGAATCATGGTTTGATCAAATATTAATCAGCACAGCCCATGCTTTCACACAAGTTACTGCTTTTTGGACTAAAAACTTTCCAAGAATATTTTTAAAGATTTTCTCTATATATTCCTGTGTAAAATGCATCCTCCATTGTGGCCCGCCCAACCCCAAGGACCATGATTTTAACTAACTTGAATCTAACACTACATGCGGATGCTTCCACTCGAAATTGAGCTTTTCCTGCCTAATAGTTTGTGAGAAGAAGATTTTAAAAGATTTTCTCTATAAATTTGTATGTAAAAATCCATCTCCTCATTGTGGCCCAATCCTACCCTCAGGTTCCATGATTTGATCAAACTTGAATGTACATACCCTGAGAATGGTTCATACAATTTTAAGCTTTTCGGGCCAAATAGTTTTTAAGAAAAAGATTTTTAAAGATTTTCTGCACACATTTTTATGTAAAAATCAAATCCCCCATTGTGGCCTAAACCCTACCCCCGGGGACCATGATTTGAACAAACTTGAATCTACACTACCTGGAGATGCTTCCATACAAGTTTAAGCTTTTCTGTCTTAATAGTTTTTTAGAAAAAGATTTTTATAAAATACCAACATTTTAATTCTAAATTATCTCCCTTTTAAGGAGAGTGTGACCCTTCATTTGAATAAACTTGAATCTTCTTCACCCAATAATGCTCTGTTCCAAGTTTGGTTGAAATCTGCCCAGTGGTTCTGGTGAAGAAGATGAAAATGTGAAAAGTTTACAACAACGACAACACTGTCAACGCCAACGCGAACACCAACGCCAACGACGACAGACAACGGACAACTTTGATCAGAAAAGCTCACTTGAGCTTTCAGCTGAGGTGAGCTAACGATTATATCAATTTTAATCATATTATAAGCAATAAAGTTTTCGATGTCTCTGCAGCTGCGAGAACAAAAAACAACGTGCTTCACTTGTCTTGATACAAATGACTAAAACATAAAAAAATAAAAAAATGCATTGTATGTGATAAAATGTTTTTAAAAAAATTAGCTTAAGTGTGTCAAGTAATAGAAATGATGGGTGTTAAACTTGATAGTAGCGTCTCTATATTTTACAGCAGGTACGCGGGGATAAAACTTCTCAGGTTGCAGACTAAAGAGCGTCCTACAAGCAGGCAGATGTTTGGTGTGCTTTGTTAAATATTGCGTCTTAGAAGTGGTATCTTGGATATTTTTGTTAAGTATCATTACAACGAGGAAATATTCCTAGAATTTGGACCTTAACAAAAAAAAAAAATCTTTGTTTCCAACAGTTGCGTAACTCATTTATTTGGGTTTGCTAAAAAACAACAAATATATATCTGAAATCTTGTTTTTCTTGTTGTACAATTGGCAACAATGGGCACTCAGCAATGATAGGCACTCGCACGTTATATTCACAAAACTTGACGCCCACAAATATGAATGAAACTACAGTAAGGGAAAGTTACAAATCAACTTACTACTAGTGTATGTAGTTGTTGATTTTAAAAATATGGATTTAATTCATAATCGAGCTAAACATGTTTCCATCGCAGTTGATGAATATTTCATTACAAACAATTTAAATATTCACAATTTGTCTTTATAAATAAATTTAAATAATTGAATAAAAAAGTTTTAAAATAATGAAATGGATTATGTAAAATGCAAATAAAACAATACTTACCGACTGTGTTCCTAAAGAAAAACCAAACATCATGAAAAGATAAAAGCAAATAAAACTGAATGAAACTTAAAATGATATACTTTTCTTACTTGAAGGAATTCCTTTATATATCACGTGAAAACATCGACTATCGGTCGTTTCTTGTGATCTGTTATGAAAAATTAATAAATTAAACAGAATTTCAGTGAAAATTTTATGTTGTATTGTATTGTGTGTCCTGTTTTGAAGAAAAAAATCTAAAAATGATCGAATCAAGTTTAGCGTTAGAATTTCCACCATCATCACCTTCATAGTGTAGGATAACACACCCCCGAATGAATTTCATCGATTTCAATCAATTTAATACACTTGAACAATTTAGGAAAAAGAATAAGGAAATAATATCAATTAATTTTTAGCACTTACAATGCGAGTTCTGCAACGTTCAGACATATATCAAACTCATGATGTCTTGGATCAACTTTATGATTAATATCTGTGACAAGTGTTATTGTTGTTTGGTATACACCATTAGTTCCATTTACAAAGGGCAAAAACTTTACTTGATGACCAAATTCTTCAACGTTTGTCCCGTTAAAAAATGTCAGTTTAGGGATGGCTCTGAAAATAAATACTACAAGCTTTAAATTTGTTTTATCAATATTTTATCGATATATTTAGTCTCAGATAAGTATAAAACAAATTGAATATTTTCTCAGGATTTGATATAAACTATAAATGAATAGTTTATTAAATTTTATCTTCATTACTTGTACTTTATAGATATCTGATCTTTTTCACACATGTATTATAGCAACCAATGCAAATTTTTAAATCAAATCATATCTACCGATATGTACAAAATACCAAATAACTTACACTGATGATATAAAAACTGGAAATTGACATTTAATTTCATTGAAATCACACGTTATTAGAGATCCCATTGAAGGTGTTGGTGGTACGAACAATGGTTTCTTGAAAAGGAAAAAAATGCTTTATTATAAATATCAGCTTGTTTTAAAAGACATCATATGGTCTACACTATAAGAAATTACATGAAATACATAACATATTGCAGTATTGTAAATGTAAACCAGAAATCGCAAAGTTTTTTAATGTTTTAACTTATATCTGGCTTTGTAATCTGTATTGATTTTATGCTAACCCCCGAGTTCCGGTAATTTTTAAAATATATTCTTTATAAAAAAAGCTGCATTTTCTAACGTAGATAATATTTAAATCTTATTTTTGTATGAAAAATTGTCGCGGTCAATGAAAAGTACTAGTGAAATGTAAAAAGTATTGTGACGCTGTCACATTTCAAGATGTTAGGTTGTCTAAATGGCAAATGTTAATATGTGAATATTATGTTCAAATGCAAAATTCATTAGGCCGGCCGATATATGGAACCTAACTCTGCTTAAGATGAATATTTGTATTAATCCTTTCTCCATAAAAAATGAGTAATAAAGTACGAGTTTTCGTGAATGTTTCAGAGTAACCTCGAGAAATGTTGTTTTGAAATATAATTCAAACAACATATAGATACCGTGTAACACCAAATTGTTTGCTAGTATGAGTATCGACCATATTAAGCTATCAGAATGAAATGTATGTTGAATCACATTCCTTTAAATTTTAATGGTAAATTTATATAACTATTTACACAACTTTTTGTTTATTCTATGAAGGAACAGGCAGTGCCCATGTAATAGGAAGGTTTTTCAACATCCGGATTAAGCTCTTCAAAATAAACACGAGGCAAAAACATAGTTTTGACTGGAACTAAAATGTAAAGACATAATTTTAAAACTATTAACAATTAAAAGTTTTACTTTCATGATCAGTGTAATACTTTTGATTATGATCTGATAAGTTACTGATGAAGATCGTGGTATAATGGAGAATAATGACATCTTTTCGATCACGGCAATAACTGTAGTAAAATTTTATTTAAATTAATTTTTAACCTAAAGTGTGGAAATTTACTTAAATGTATTTATAATATTTCACATCCGAACTAAATTTTGACTGCATAATAATTTTTAATTAAGAAAAAATATATCAAAACTGAAATACTTACGTTACCAATATCAGATTTGTCTGCTTGGGCTTCTCAAAAAAAATAAGTTGAAAAATGAATTTGAAAAATTTATTAAAAAGAACGAAAATGATATGCAAAATGTCATATTGTTTTTCTGTATATTTTTAGAGAACCATCAAATCTTACAAAATTACTTACTTGACACACATGTTCCATTATTTTTTATTCCCAAAGCACAAACGCACTGATTTTTCACACATACAGATGTTTCACTCTTTAAGCAATTATGAAGGCATTGTTCTAAGCAAATCAAAGACAATTTGTGTAACATCATCCTTTTATAAGTGATTAATGCAGTTCACGACCATCCATTTTTCTTAAATTGGTTGAAAATAATGGTTCAAGTTTAGTTTCTTACAAATCTTTCCTCTTTAAAGTTTGTTATGAAACCAAAAAAGGTGTTGGTCATATTCATATTATAAACCTGGTTTTTTTTAATTCAGCACCGAAATGAAACAATAATATAGCCTGAATTTTAATTTCATTACAAAGAATTATAAGCTCTGTTTCTAATTCATAACTCGACGACCGACAGTGAAATTTTGAAAATACACAAATTAAGCAATGTTTTCTACAAAAGTACAAAAAATGAAAACATTAAGCGAATGTCGTGACCATGCCCCTTTAAAGTTAAAAAGAGGTTGAAAGTAGAATAGCGAAACAAAAACTCACGGTTAACACCTCCTGTAGAAAAAGAGTGATTGGTTATCAAGGGTAAAATTCTATAAAATGTGTCTTTAGTATTGTGCTTCAGAATATATATTTTAATAAATATCCAAAATATACTGTGGAATCATTAGAATTCGTGGTGGCTCAATTTTCGTGGTATTCGTGGGTAGCCCTCCCTCACGAATTTAAATCCTCAACGAAAACAATTTTAGAAAGTGTTATCTTTGTTGCTGAAACAGTAACATACGCATCCACGAAATAACATCCCCACGAATGAGCAAAAAAGTCATAATCCAAGAAAATTGACCCCCACGAATTTAAATGATTCCACAGTAGTGAAATTTTAAAAAAAGATACCTGAAAGACATTGATAAAAACCACCAGTCTGCTTACATATTTGATTATCTTCACAAGGGGTTGGACTACACATGTCAATATCTAAATAAAAAAAACCCCCAAAGCATTTTTATTTACAAGAATTTGTGTATTTTTTTGGCGGATTTTTTTTCAGTTAAAGGGACCTAGACACGATTTCTGATGAAAATTTTATTTTTGATTTTTATGTATTAAATAGTTTTCTTGAGTATTTTGAATGATTTACCAAAATCTGAATAGTAGAAGTCATGTTACAAGCGAGACACAGAGGAAAGAAGTTGTTGTTATGTAAACAAAGCTCGAGTCTTATGTTTGTTTCAAATAATATAAAGTAAAGAAATTACCAAATGTCTTGTGGAAACAAGATAAACTGATTCTATTTGTTCATAAATAATTTTATCAACATAAAAATTCAACTTTAGATTGAAATTTTTACCAATACAAGACATATGTAAACAATAACAGGACTCGAGCTTTGTTTACAAAACAAAGAATTTTAACCTCTGTCACATTAATATGACTGGTTATTTGACTTTCAAATTTTGACAAAGCATTAAAAACATCCATATTGACCATTCTAGACATTAAAAATGAAAAACTGAATTTAGAAAACATTGAGCTCAAATTGTGTTTAAGTCCCTTTAAACATACAATTGTAAATAATTACATAAATTGACTCTTTCTTATTTAAAAAGGAAGCCAATTCCATTTAACAACAAAATTGAGCAGAAAAAGGCAATATAATTATTAGAAAAGTTGAAATTATTTAAATGAAGGAATCATATTTCACACAACATGATACAGACGATTAATATTCAAAACAAATAGAACATATAATCATATTTACCGACATCGCATCGTGTGCCCGTTTTTCCATGTGGACATTGTAAACACATAAAATATGGAGGCAAACCCACGTCCTGGCAAGCATTTGAGCCATTGCATGGTTCCTGATCACAAAACTTTATTTCTATAAGGAGACACAAAGAAGGACGATGGGACATATGCAAGTATACCATATAGCATACAATTATATAAGTTAGGCATACGATCTACAAAATAAAAAAAACATTCTTGATATTCGATTCTGTACTCATTGTTTAGAAATATAATTAATAAAACATTACCAGCTGGTTGGATGTCACAACTACCTTTCTCGCATAATGTTCCGTTGTGCCTTGAATCACAAATACACCGAAAACCAGATTTATCTTTAAAGGCTATGCATTTTCCACTGTGACATGGTTTGTTTTCACAAGGGTCTATAAATTCATCAGAATACAGTGTTGAATATATTAAAAGATTCATCAAATATTTCATTTTCAACAATAGGAATACATCACATTTTACTTTTGCCATACAAGTGTTTGTCATTTTTTTTCACTTTTATTCTAATTACGCATTATAAAACAATAAACATTGGAGTATATCAATTATTTGTTCGTTTTAAAAAGATTTACCTTGTCTTACAACAGTTACAATAAGGCACCTCACAGTCCAGGCAACACTTAAACAAAATACATGAAAATAATATACGCTAATGAATAAAGTAAAACAAGTAAAATACAATTGTACATCAAACAATATATATTACCAGGAAATCTCTGTACAAGAAATATTACCCATCAGAAGCATTAAGACATATCTGACGAGCACCAGGTACCTCCGCTAAAAACTCCACCTGTGCAACTTTGGTGTCTATTGTGCCATTTATAACATCGTTTCGGTATTGAATAGTGACATCTTCTTGGCTCATATTGGTACTGACGATTTGTTTGATGCCTCTGAATTATATCAAGAGAGTGATTTTCCCCAACGTTATTTAATAGCAAAAGAAAAGGACACATTCCTCTTCATACATGCATTTGACAATTTTTTCAAATCAAATACTGTATATTGCGGTATAGACTAAAAGTTCCATAACTGCTTTCCAATTTTTACTTTTTCATCTTCGATATTGATAATTCTTATACTCATTTTTTTTCAGACTTTAGGTTAAAATCACATAATATGAAAAATTTCCTTGTTTTGATTTTGATATTTTTTGCAAACCTCATTTTGCTTCTTTAACTTTTATACTTACCCTATATGTTCAGTCGCAGCATATATTGGAAATCTACAGTATGATCCAACAGGGCAAAGTATGTCTTTTCGTTCGGGAAATGACGCATAATATGGCTTTCCCTGTTTTAATAAACAATATATATATATATATATATATATATATATATATATATATATATATATATATATATATATATATGCACGAATATCAAACCGCCTATCACCATATTGTTTTGTGCGGACACGAGGTTTGGAAAGTAATCTTTAATTTTCGGACTGCAATGTCCGCATAGGAAATATGATTTTGCAAGATACTGTATGTATGATGGTGCCGTCCCGTAAAGCGACTTAAAAAGAGTCACAAGTAACTTATACTGGATTCGAAATTCCACTGGCAGTCAATGAAGAGACATAAATACAGGGGTTATAGGATCATGCTTCTTTGCCCGTGTTATAATTCTGGCCGCTGTATATTGAATTCTCTGCAGTCTTGACAGGGAGCTCGAGGTCAACCCATACAGCAATGCATTTCCGTAATCCAGTCTGGAGGTAACTAGTGAATACACCAAAATCTTGCAGGCATTTTCAGTGATAAGTTATCGAATATGACCAATATTACGAAGTTGGTAAAACATTGTTTTGAAATTAAACTTATCTGGTTTCCATACAAAGATACCGATCGAAAAGTATATATAGTTTTGGCTGCTTAAAAACGGGAAATTCAGCCGATTCATCAAGATCACATGAAATAGAAGACTGTGGCGTTAACTGTATGGTAAAATAACTCTCACCGCACTCTGCAGCAGCTTGAACAATATCCGATGTTCTCACTGAGCTAAGATCTCAAGCTTTTGAAGTTTTATTTTCAGTAACATATTCAATATACCAAAGTGTTCATATCATATCTGCTCTTTACTGCTTGAATGTGTGCAAAATCATTGTATTGCCGACACAGTAAAAAAATCAAGAGGTGTGTGCAATTAATTCAGGATAGAAGATTATCTGCCAAAGGCACTAACAAAACAATCTGCCTGCGTTTTCGATAACCTGTTTCTTCGTGTGTTTCACAATGATTTCATATGACGGCACGACCAATATTAACTTGGGAACTTTCAGCCTATAATAAGACATAAACATGAATGTTTTTAAAGACTACAAACATGAACGTTTATAAAGACCACGAACAATGACGACTTTGTTTTGAATATATTTAAGCATTTTGTTTTGTGTATAAAGATCAGTAAATGTGAATAAACATACGAATGATATTTATAAATTATCTTTTGCTCCAATACATGTGCATTGGTCTAAAAATGATAAAAGTTAGACAATTATGTTTTTGTTTATTTATGGGGTCGTGTTTTCATCGTTTGACCGAGAAGTTTAAGGGGTTTTTATAAATCTTTTAGTAGCTGCTTTACTTGCTTAGAAAAGAGACGCAATCAAACAGAAAAATATCATATTGATTTACCGATAACAAAAACATCTGGTATTAACTTTGTATCGTCACAGTGATATCTCGTGGTTGGCGATCGTCCCTTTATATACTAATCAGCTTAGGATGATTAGAAACAATTTCCATCTTACTTCCCGAACCGATTGTTTTCATAGACGATTGGTTCTCTTCCGCGCAATGTAAAATTTAAACCGATAACGGTAAATTCCGGCTTGCGGATTAACACGAGTAGATACTTACTTTGATGTGGACAGAATTGGTTTCTTATATCATGATGCATAAAAGGAAAAAAAATATTTATCTTATAACTTTATATTATGATATTTTATACGAGTTACTGACTTGTAGATCTCAACGTGAGCGGATCAAATTTAACAACTGAATTTAACAGACTATGAATAACACATATTCAAATGCACGAATTATATTAAACTTTTTAATATCAGCCTTGATATTTATGTTTTGTATCTGCTTTAAAACAATTTATTATCATTAGATTTTGTTTTTAGAAAATATATAATATGCAATTTATTATCATTAGGATATTTTATAAAATATATGAACAAAATCATTTGAATTAAAATCATTATTTAAGATACATGATAGTCTGTTTATATTTATATTTGGAATGCCAACATAAGTAACTAGGTATTAGACTCTGTTTTAAGGTACAAACTTACCGGTATAGAAGGGTTGGGTCGAAAAACATTAGCTAAAAAATAATTCATTTAAGAGTGTGAGTTATAAATAACAAAGCTACGAATAAAAAATATATTAAACGTAATAAATAAGGTTTAGTATAACAAAAAATTGTTTCAGTTGTTCATATCATTGTCTTACCTTTAACTTCAATTCTAAAGCATTGTAGTTCAACAGTGCTTATTCTGAAAGCAAGCCAGTAATAAATTAGATATGTCATTTCAATGTATCATGAGATTACAAATGAATATACATGGAGTTAATTCAGTGGATATTGATAATGCAACATTTAACGATACCCTTTGCTATCCTCTGCATTAGCACATAATATATGTTTCCCAATATCACTGTTTACAGGAGCCCATTTCATTGATTTGTACACCGCAGTTGGATCTCCAGGAACTGATTTTTTTTTCGTCTGCTGCACGCGTATTCCGTCTCTTCTCAGAAAGTTAAATTTTACAATATTTCTATAAAATAGAATTGAATAGGAAAAAGTTTAAACTCTTTCGACGGAATAACCATTCTTTAAAGGAATGCTATAACCGTAATTAAATCTTTTGACGAAGATTGAATGTTTAAAATATCGTATTTTTAAAAAATCTGAGGTCAATATTATGCAACCAAAATAGTTTCTTCGATTTATTATAACTTTACAAATTTATTTAGTTTAGACTTACAAAAAAAATGTAAAATAGAACATCATACATTTTTTTAAATTTGAAAAATTTAAAAAAGTACTTGATATGTTCAAACATTTCTTTGATTGCTAGTAAAAACAAAACACGTATAGTTATATTCAAAGTTACATAAATGAACAAATAGGCTATCATAAGAATGCAATTTTATGATTACGATAATACCCGTTTAATAAAGCGTACTGTACTGTATGATATCCGTTGATACAATGCACTTAAAAAAATATGCATGTTCAGTCAAAATTGTAAAGAGCCTCAAATACAGTATGGTACTTAAATGTTTTAACGTTGAGATTTTTGCTATCATGAAAAAACCACTTAAGGGACTTGGTTTTGTTTGATTAGTCACATTTTTGAAATAGAAGTCGTTGAATTAGTTTCACCAGTTTTGCCTAATGCTTTTAAGAATGTGAAGAGACAATTTTCAAGAAAAATAAGTATTATCAACCGATTACATTATTAAAAAAATATCAGTTATAATGAATTGTTGTTATCCACAAAGAAACTTTAATCTAATTTAAATACAAAACCCAAAGCATGTTTCAGTAATTATGTTGTGCAATATTTTCCAAGTCAAATATTCTACATGTGTTGACAAGCCTTGTTGTGAATTATGAAGGCTAAAATATATCTTTTTTTTATAATGTTAGATATATTAATTGTTTTAAACATTTTATATGAATAAACGTTGCGCTTTTGATAAATAACGGTGGCAGTGTTATCATAATTAATGTTTCAAATATAGAGTAGACAACTTTCAAATATTAAAAGCGAAAGGAAATACCTATTTTTCTGTAGAATTTTTAAATATTTTAAGGATATCAGGGGAAAAAAACCCATGCAGGAATATATATTGCGATTTACAACATGTAATTTCGCCTGGACTTTTGTTCTCAATAGCACTTTAAAACCACTTGTATGTTTATGTGTAGAGAAAAACTACACATACAGGAACAGAAATTTCACCTGCTTTTAGCATATTAGCATTTTTTAAATAAAAGATTTTTTGATAACTCATGTTTTTGGATAAAAGCGATTGTACACTGTAAGTCAATTGAAGGGAATTGTAAAAACATTGTTACG
Organism: Magallana gigas; assembly: GCF_963853765.1. Classification (NCBI taxonomy): domain Eukaryota; kingdom Metazoa; phylum Mollusca; class Bivalvia; order Ostreida; family Ostreidae; genus Magallana; species Magallana gigas. The sequence goes on along the minus strand of NW_027062586.1, from coordinate 195,047 downwards.
TAACTGATATCGCCCCTTAAAAATACATGTATGTATTTGTTTATTTTGTAAAAAAAAATATCAAATATCCTAATGTTGATTAAAATTTGTTTGGTATGTTGTTTATTTGGAGATTACCATTGTTGCTCTGCTCGACAAAAAATATAGAAGAACTTTGGTTTATCTTGCCTGGTACTGTCTGTAGGTTTTGCATACACACTCACATGGAAATCTCCCCCCACATAAACGGTATAAGTTTGGTTGTTTGGTGGTGTTGGCGGTATGAACTTTGGAGGATCTGTTTTTCCTGTTACTTTAAAAAACATCTAAAACGCAAATCAAACATAAGAATTAAACAAGAGGCCCAAGGTTCAGATCGCTCAAAAAGCAACAAGCCATAAGGAAAGATTTATGTCGTCAGACACAAATCTCGGCAATGTAGTAAAATGGAATCTTTTGGAACAGTATGATTTCATAGTCATATCACATATTGAGAATTGCAATTCTCAGGAAGATCTTAAACATTTGAATAAATATATTTATATAGTTAATTTATATGTCAATTTTTTTCCAGACACACGCTTATTTTGATATACGGAAAAATAAAAAAAAACCACTTATATATACTGGTCAAATTTGTAACGCCCCATTTTTCTTTTTTTATTATTTCTAAAACTTCAACATCATTTTTCAAGTTGTTGCCACTATCGACTGCCGTTTAAAATGCTCAACTGTTCATGTCAAAAATTGTAATCAAGTAAGTAATTACTCGACCATGACCGTTCTTGTTGTAAAACGTGGAACGTGCGTTTGATATGTTTCTCGGATGTGATTTTAAAAAACAACTTAATTTGATCGATTCCCTATGTTTAACTGATTATAAAATACATTAAATAGAGCGCAATTTACAATTGGTTTGTTTCCTTTCAAAATATTTGCTTTATTTACCTTTAACCTTTATAACGAAGTCATTAACAATAGAACAGCTTTTCCTAATTCACAATTTTGATCACATATCGTTGGATTTTTTAACAGACACCACTAAATCAGTCTAAGGATTGACCTGATATTCAATGCACCTTGAAGTGTGGAGGACTGAAAACACTTTATCAAACGTAATCATCCTACATACCAAAACTGCTCCTCTCCCGATAGGTCTTGCGTAAGCATAGTATACCGAGGATGCCGCAACGTCCCTTCGACTGTAATCTTTCACTGTAATCGGTAGAGCAAAGGTGTCTCCTACTTGGAATCTTGTATTATTGAGGTTAATATTCATCACACAGTCCTCATTTGAAAAAAAAGATAATCATAAGTGATAATTCATGTATTGAGTTAAGAAATAGATGTACCATACAGCGTTGACTGTTTTGTGTTGTATTTAAAACTATACTATGGTTTGGAAGAAAAAAGAGAGAACGAATAACGATGCTTGCTTTCAGCAACAATCAGATATCCAAACCCCACGTATAGAAAAGACTCACAACCCGAAGTTTAGCCTCACGAGACGAAATTAAAACAGGGAAAATGTATGGCAATTTGTTTTAACTTATTATGCATAATAATCAAATTGATTTTAAGTGATCAATTTTACTGAAATAAAACGCATTTATACATTAACCATATTAAATTTAATAAAAGCATTTAAAAAAAATTGCATCAAAATGAATTGTAAAAAAAAACAAATAATAAAAGTTGTGCAAAAAACGAAAAAAGCCCATCCCCAATAAACAGTAACTGTAAAATTTGAAAATTACACCATAGTTTGATGAATTATTTACAAATGCCTGTAGACGCCTGTAGAAGAAATGATTATAGGTTAATAATATAAATTGGGGTGAAAAAAAGTCTTGCAACAAATATACATGAAATATTGCATATTTAAAAAAATCAGTCAATTTATAAAGTACCTTTCCATTCATTGTTATGATGCCGGTATTTGTAAGATTCTTTAATAGGTTCACAAAAACACCAGCCTCGACGAACGTAGACAATCCGCATTCTGTTAAATCATCATCGTTATCAACTGCTGGTATATATAATGCGTGTATTTTTCCATGTTCTAAACTACAATGTAATGAAATCTCAATCTTTAGACAAAATTAAAGACTTGATAATAAACTACATTAGAAAATTGTATTTAATACCCCCTTCCCCCTTTGAACAGGAACAAAGTCTTACAAAAAGATTTAAAAACGTGTTAATTTTGTACCGAAAAATAAATATTATTTGCGAGTCGATTTTGCGTTTATATTGGATATTTTGACATTTTTGTATTTCTTTTTGAATATCCATAAAAATTCACAAATTTAAATTTAAACAAACTAGACTTTGACCCGTGCGTGCACAGGTTGACATTGCATATTATGTCGGGCATTAACGAAATAGATACATCAAATTTGCAAAACATGTTGACATTCAGAAATCTTGGAATTTTTCATATTAAACGCACTGAGTTAGAGTAATCTCCCGTAATTTCTTTTATGAACAGAATATATATAGCAAATTTTACATGAAAATTTGCACGAATTTGTATCGTTTTTTAGTTTATCCATAAACTATAGAGCATCCCGTGATTTGGCTTGAATGTAATGCTCATGTGCAAGATTCTAACATCCGAAAAATTCATACGATTTCTGGATTTTCTAAAGGAATTTTCTTTGATTATTAATTAGCGAAGCCTGATTGAGAAAAACTAAAACAAATTGGTAATCTCCAGTACCAATGATGTTAAAAAATATATAAAACAAAAGACAGTAGTCTTCCGATTTCTTGGTATTAAAGCCCAAAAATTCGAGTCTATTATTTTAATATAGTAGTTTAGATGACACCGGTGCTCTTGTAACAAAAGACATGACTCAACTACAATCAGAACTATTTAAAAATATGTCTTTATCTTGGCGCTCTTTATATAAAATGTGGTGATAACAAACTTTTATAATAAATAGGCTAAAATTGTACATGATTTATAAAAACTATTATTAGGTGGAAATAGAACACAGAACTAAATAAATAACCGATAAAACATAACAAAAAGCCCTCCCAAACTCGATTCGGAGTTTGCTTTCAGTTTACAATGACAAATTTAAATCAAACCCCCTGAATCTTAAGCGAACCTAGAAGTAACATTAAAATCAAATTCAAATTTAAAATGAGGACTTAAAGGGCGGATTGGAGGTACCTAGGAGTACTGTGACTACCAATCACAGCGTCCACAGCATGCCAATTGTAATATCAGATCATTGTAGATGGTTTGATGACTTTAACCCCGATTTAGTTTTCAAAATACCTTTACACTTTGAAACAAATTTATACCCTACATAAAAAGTAATGTCTGAATTCTTTGTAAATTAGGAAAATTTGACTTATTCAAGATATTTTCACTTAGGCATATTCCTATGTAAAACAAAACACTTATCTTGTCATGAGAAGAAAATAAGTGAGAAAGTTTCAACACATTAAAAAGACCCATTTACATAGAGCAATCTTGACGAATATTACTAGACTAACCTGTAATAAGGCTTGACCAAGACCACCGGACTACTGTTTGGTTTTCCTGTGTCAGTTCGATTACTTGGATCTACTTTTACTTGTAGAAATACTTCGACTCCCTGACCCATATCAGTGAGGTCACCATCGTTTGTATTTGTAAACCTTTTAATGTACAAATTGGTACAGACAACGTAAATATTTTGAAAATGTGCTTTCTACTTAGACAGTAAAAATGAGAGTGAAACATTTTAAATGAACTATCAATCATCATCTTAAATCACGAATAAAATTCTTTTATCGGTACATTATCTAACGTTATCCCCCCAAAATGCCACGGAATTTATAGTGTAATTTTATATGTTAATAATGAAGACTGTCAATGTTATTGCAATGTAAATAGATTTGATTATTTAAATTTCCCCTTCTGATAAAGTGATGTTTATGGGACGTCCGCGTTCAAGGGGTATATGTATATAAGCGTTGCAGCACCAACACAAGGATCAGATTAGTTCTGACTTAGAGGCGAACAAACGTGTTGCACAAAGGTACGTATTCCGGTATATTCCCATAAGAGAACATGGAATCTTTCCTACTCTCGCGGGGTTTGCCGAACATACTATACTTTTAGCTACATAGATATTTAGTAATTGAGTACTAATTTGTTGAGCACTCATAGCTTATAGATGAGTTCTCATTTGTTGAGCACTCATAAATTTTGGTTTACTCATTAGTTAAGTACTCAAGGGGACTCATTAGTTGAATTGTTTTTTTTTTATTTTAATACTTCATAAGTTGATTTAGAATTTGGTTTTGTAGTTTTAATATTGTAAGTGAATTTTTGTGATTTTTGTAACTCAAACGAATCAGGAAATAATTGATCAAAACCGCCTGCTGAAGATATATAGGCGGAATTATTAGTTTTAGTGTAGTTCAATTTGTTTAAGTAGTTTGTATTTGAGTTCTTTTATTAATATCTCAAACTCAGTTTTGTAACTGAAGGATTCCGCAACGCTCGGTGTTAAGATAAACACGTTACATACTTTATGGTGGCAGCGGTGGGATCATTGAGATTAATTTTGTTTAAATCTTTGTTGACTATTTTCTTCAAATTTATTTTTTAGAGCAATTTTTAATATGATTGAAAAGGATAATTTTGAACTGAAAACAACCAAACTTTAAGCAATAATTCCGAAAAGCTGTAGACGAACAGTACTCGAATATTGCCATGACAATCGAACTTCGGGACATCTTGGACTGAGGAAAACACTCTCAAATATACAACAATCATATTACTGGTCTGGTTTACAAATAAACACAAGGTTATATATTGCGGGATGTGAGCAATGCTGGAAACGAAAAGGTCCCAACAGAAAGAATCGTGCTTTAATGCAGATTGTTGAAACAGGTCGTCCCATTTAAAGAGTAGTTACAGACATATTAGATGAACTGCCAGAAACCATTAGAAGAAACAAATACATATAAGTTGTATCCGACTATTACTCAAAATAGACAAGGAGCTATCCCAAGCCAAATATGGAATCGCAAAACAGTTGCAAAAGATCGTTGTCGAAATATTCATTGTGAGATACGGTGTTACATATGCCATTCACTCAGATAAGGGTCGTCAATTTGAGAGTTTACTCTTTAATGAAATGTGCACACTACTACACATACACAAAACTTATACGACTCCGTAAAATCTCTAGTCTGATGGTATGGTTCTACAATTTAATCGCACCTTATTAAGCATGTTGAGTGCCTACGTCAACGAATACTATGCGGACTGCGATGAGCAGTTACCTTATATAATGATGGCGTACCGCTCATCATAACACGAAACAACAGGATGCACACTGAATTTCCTTAAGTTAGGATGAGAAACAGAAACTCCTTTGGACATCATGTACTAGAAACCATCTAGTATTTATGCAATACCTCAATCAAGATGGGCTTTTGAACTTAAAAAACGACTGGAAAACGCTCATAAACATGTTCGAGAACACACAGGTACAGAAATGCTAAGACAGAAAAAATATCATATTAAGAGGCTGGATTGGGAAAGCTTTAAAATTGGATATTTAGTTTTTGTTTTTTTTCCCAGACACAAGAATGGGCTTTCTTCAAAACTAACCATTAATTGGCATGGTCCTTTCAAAGTTCTCGCTAAGCTCTCTGGTGTGAATTACATGGTAAACTGTGGACCAAGGAATACTCCTCAACTAATTCTCTTAGACCGATGGGGGCGGTTCGATCTCAAGTACTTACAGGAGAAGACAAAAATAAAAGAGGTCCTGAAACAAGCTCGGAAAACAGTGATCAAGCAGAAATAAATAGCTTGGATCACGAAACTCAAAATTTCAGGCCTAAGCGTACGAAGCAGTTAACTCCCTGGTTAAGCGGTTATGATACAAGGTGGTACTAGTTCTCATTCAGAATTAATGAGGTAGTTAGATAGTTTAGGTTGGGTTATAATTAGTTTATTTACTACTTAATGAAGTAGACAATAGTTTTATCAATTTGGATTAATGGTGTTAATTTTTAGAATACCAAGTTGACACCAGTAAAGCGGCATGAAAACTGTCCTATGTGTCCCTTCTCCTCTTCTACCCGAGAAGGGCTCATTGAGCATGTTTTATTAGGTTGCAAAAAGCAGCAAGGGGAACAGTTTAAATGCAACGAGTGCACGTATCTGACTACAAGAAAGGCGAACTTGATTCGTCATTGAAAATCGAAACATTTCAATGAGAAATCAGAAAATAGAAAGGCAGTTTCTCGGCCTTCCAACATCTTTCATGAGCTAGAACTTTCAAGTTTCTCAATTTCTTGTGAAAGTAACAATGAAAGACAGAATTCAAGTGAAACGGAAAAGCCGAGGCATAAAATAATAAAAAAAACTACAGTTTCAGCTAAAAAAGTTGCCGATGAGAACGCACCAATGGTTGGATAGTACGAAAGCCAACAGCACCTGAGATATGTATCCCAGCGAAGGAGGCCAAATTGCCTCCTGTGGAAACAAAGAATCATTGTTTTGAATTATGGGCTAATTCTGTTTCAAATTAGAGAAAAAGAAAATAATAAGAATGAGGGTCAATCAGTTTATAACTTCGGGGTCGGCATTTCGTATATCAAAAATTAGGTTCTTTGTTTGAAGCAGCCATGTTGGACGCATGATAAACGGATCAAACTGACAAAGATGAATTTGCTTATTGTACAACAGTTGACGTGCAAAGGGAACATGGAAAATTTATATTTGCCGATTCTGTGAAGTAAATGAGGTTCAATATTTCAATGCGTTGACATTTTAATTCATGACGATGTTTTTATCATGTTTTGATTTCCCAGAGACATAACTAAATCATTTATGTCTCTGGATTTTTGTTTCATTTTCGTTAGTTATGCCTTTTAACTTGAGAGGAACTATCGCCCGTATTTTGGAATGTTTGATCAAATCAAACATAGACTTCGGTAAATCAGACATCTGATTGTTTATTTGCGCAAAATGAGCAAAACTGGTGCACTAACAACATACATGTATTATAATATACTTTTTGTATTTATTGACAATTCGGTACGATCTCTACGTAATTATTAGATGATTGATGCAACGTGTTTTATTAGGATGTCAACATTTTCAGTCTAAATGGAGATTATTTTCACTGCCAGAAATATATAGGTATATTTATGATGAAAAATAAAGTGTGCTCTTTCTTTGTTTTAGTGCATTTTTCCTGTGTTTTAATTGTTTACAATTTTCTATTTACTAACAGTATCTGAGAGTCAAGTTTCGAGTTAAAAGCAATTTTTGCGCAAAATACTATGTTTGTACACAGAGCTGAGGTCATGCTTTAGTTTGTTATATTTTAAATGCTTAATATGAAATACCAAGTTTAAAAATCTTAAGTTGAATGTAATAAACTCATGTAAACAAAAACATGCCTGAAATCTAGCTCTGTGTCTTGCTTATAATTCTACGATTGGCGTTGAAATTTTGGTTGATCATTATGTCACAGGATTAATCATTTTAGGTAATAAGTAATCATATTTGCGTTCATTTATTTTAACATTTCATGTTTTCATTTCCCATTGTTCATTTGTTTATATTCACGCCGCTTAATTCATTAATACAATCATTCATAGTATGATAGCAGTACGAGATGTCACGTGGTTACGTTTGGCGGATGGATCAGTGAATGAATGGGTGTGTTAGACTGGTTTTTCGGGTTTGAGTGAGTGAGTGCGCATGTCCGTTTGCATAATCTAATTTTAGCACGAACTTTGATTTAGACTCACGAGGCCACTCAAGACAGACGGTTGAATTATTAAGCTTCATAGCTTGTCAACCCGACTATTATCTTAGTTCATTTTGCTGTTATAATTGGTGAGTCATTTTAATCAAATATATGTAATTTGAATATTATTTAACTAAAGATAAATTTATGAGACTGTTTTAGTAATATTATAATTGTATATAATTATAGATCACCTAGCTGTACTTGTGGAAACCAATTTCGATATACAAATACAACAATAAATATTCAGCGTCATTTCCACAAAAGGCCTTGGGGTTCTTAAATGTTCCCAAATGTAGCCAAGAATATAAGAATATAAGAAGAATACAAGATTATATATATCAGCTACCCCTAGACAATTAGAAATGTCTTGCTCAAGGGATAATATGCTGTAACTACTTAAAAAACGAAGTCTTTTAAACTGTTTTCATAGTTCCATCACATTGTTATCATGAGGATAAAAGCATTATTGTTATTCTTAAATATATATAGCAGCGGAGAATCATCTTTGTTTGTAGCCACGAGTTAAATGAGTTTATTAAATTCAACTTAAGATTTCTAAACTTGGTAGTTCATACTCAGCATTTTTTCAATAAAGATGAAAATAATGGGTGGGTCTTAGTACAATAGAGCGATATGCCTATCAATACACTGATAAGAATTATAGCCCTTCTACATATCATGTGACAACATTTTGCAATTAAGTTTATTCATTAGTCAAGTGAGTAAGGGTATGAACCCTCATACGAAATGAATTCACGCCAGGTAAACGAAAATCATTTATAATGGAGAAGACCAATTAAATTTTTTAATGTTTTTAATTTGAGAATTGAGCACATTGAGGTATAACCTTTCTCTGTCACATATAGGATTTTTAAAAAATAAAATACAATAACTAGTAAGTGGTTTAGGGGGAAAATGTACCTTTACCTCTCATATGTTTTGATTGTTTTTTAAAGTGGGGGAGGGGGACTTAAACAAAGGGAATTGAGAATAAACCTTGAACTCCTACCAAACATTTTGTTGAATATCTTGCATGGGATCGTGTTTACGGTAACAATGGTATTTCATAAAGGTACAAAGAACAAATGACAATAACAAACCGTCACCCATCTCAATTTAATGTCATAGATTAAGCGTATGCAAAAAATAAGTGTCAAATTCGGATAATTTACAATTTTTTTTTATTCTACCGAGAGGCCATATGGTACAATATCCTTTGAATGCCCATATATTAAAAAGCCATTGTTGCTCAGGTGCGCAATGAGGCCCCATGGGCCTCTTATATTTCTTAATATCAATCAAGGTGAAATATTGAAGTGTTTCGTGTTATTTAATATTTAACTTGAATCTGTACAATTTTTTTTTAGATTTTCTTGAGTTGATCTGAGTATTTTTGAATAAACCATGTGAAATACGGGACGCATTTCTCGTTGGATTGGGTAATGGAATGTAAATAGATTTGATTATTTGATATTCCCGCTATTGATAACAGGAATGTTTTTTCAGTCGTCCGCGTCAAAGGGGTATATAACATTGCATCAACAACACAGAGATCAGATTAGTTCTGACTTCAGAAGCGAAAAGACGTGTTGTAAAAATGTTGGTGTTCCGGTTGACACAATTTACGCCAATGCTTACTTTCCAAACATTTAGTGCTACGTTTATAATGTTACTAATTTATTGTCAGAGTTGCTTTCCACAGTTTAAAGTTCACTCATCTGTTTTTACTGGACGGGTTCTAATCCCGTGCATCTAGGAATTCAGTCTTGGCGATCGGAGAGAGCGCACGTTTTCAAACAGCTCCCTTATTTCATGTAAAGCATTTCTTCATGTAACATATAAGTATCACTGGCCAGATTCCAACTAGTCTGGGTATTTTTGTTTTTATTTTATTGAGACCGTTTTAATGCCCTATTTATTTCTAAATGGCCAGATAACCTTGTTTTATATTTTCCGTGGGTTATTTAGAAGTATTTGGAAGTAATGTGTGATAATGAGTATTTGCTCATATGAAAACTATTAACTATAAAGGAAAAGTATGTGTATTTTTGCATTGTAAACATATGTTGTATGGATTTTAAACTAAGGCGCGTAGTAGTTGCCGTAAAATAAATGTACTTATATAGTACACAAGAATATGAAAGTGAAGTACGTGTACAAGTATGGTATGTACAGCAAAATTTGCAAATAGAAGTATAAATACATCAAAATGTAATAAGTAATTAATGTGCAGTAAAATGCAAGTATCAGTAAAATTATGTTATCTGTTTATTTATCATTTCATTTATATTTCTGATCCCTTTCTGTACCTTTATTTGAAGTCTTTGGAACAGTTGGAAATCTATTTGTTAATTAACATCTCAATAAAAGCTTTGTAAACATACTGAAAGTTATTATTTTGGAGCCGAAAAGTCACCTGGCGACACCGGTATATTCCCATAAGAGAAAGTGGAATCTTCCTTACTCTCGCGGGGTGTGCTTAACATATTATACATAGCTACATACATATTTGGTAACTGAGTACTCACTTGTTGTGCACCCATAGCTGTTGGTTGAGTTCTCATTTGTTGAGCACTCATAGATTCTTGTTTAATTAATAGTTGAGCACACAAGGATACTCATTAGTTAAGTATAAATTTTTAAAACTATTAGTTCATTAGTTAAGTATAAACTGTTTTAACTATTAGTTCATAAGATAAGTTAAAATTTTAGTTTTGTGGTTTTTTTAGTTGTTATATTGTCAGTGATTTTTTTTAGTGATTTTTGTTACTCAATCAATTCAGGAAATAATTAATCAAAACCGCGGATCTTGTACATATACAGGCGGAATTATTAGTTTTTGTTCGTTTATAAATATCTCAAACTCAGTTTAATAACTGAGGGATCCCGCAAAACTTGGTGTTAATGTAAACACGTTATATTAGGTTTGTAAATTACGAATTTTTACATTTGCTAAAGGTTGCATTTTGTTATCAGCAATAGAAATTTATATGATAAATTACAACATTGATCGAAAATAAAATTATAGAACCATAATTTTTTGTCACAAAAGCACAAAATCAAATAAAAATCAGTGTTTGTATTTGATAATTATAAATTTAAGATTATCAAACTTAAACATAGTTATAGCAAATGATGCTTAAGAAAATATTAAATTTATGTCATAAAATATTCCGGAAGGGGACACTCTAACGAAAATAATTGTCTACATTGAAGAACTTTTAACTTAACTATGTCCATGGCAGTGTTTATAAACGGGAGTATGCATTTTACAACAGGAGAGCAAGTAACCGTTAAAGTTTGACACATTTCCGGCATGACAGATTTTTTAATGGAATTTCAATCAAATGGTATGGTTGAATAAACTGATATTCGGATATTATTAAAAATGAAAAAAAAGTGAAAAATCCACTTACAAGAAGAGGCAATGTTCGAAGTATTTAAAAATGAGCATTTGATAAGAAAAACATCAATGCCTTATTGTATAAGAATAGAATGATGAAATAAAACCCAATCCTATTTTTATTCATAGAAATGATTGGTTAAAACTAGATTAACGAGATATAAATGTCTGAGAGATTAAAATTAAATCTGAAAAAAAAATCTCAGAAATACTGGAATAACCATTTGAGACAATTATTAACTTCCTTGTGTTTTATTAAAATTTAAAGAAAGTAATTCATTTTTAAGAATAGGTTCGGAGACAATAAAATCATTCGCCAAGAAATTAAATGGGAACAGGCAAATACATGTATCTACACACCACAAATCGTATTGTTTGCAAATGCAACAAAGTGTAACAACTCTAAGGATTTCTAAAGCTCCATCTTTGCCAATTTTGGAGCCTCTTAAGATTTTCTTAGTTCCTCAGTGCCTACCCTGGAATTATGTAAACACCTATATCTATTAAAGTTCCTGTCCGCAGGATGCTTTTGTTGGAATATTTTAAACATTAAATAATAAAAAATAGAAATATAAACAATCTTTGATTTACTCACATAATATCAAATCGCTGATTGTTGGTATGAGCCGTGTCCACAAATAAATTTATTTCAGAACTCTCCAATTCCCAGCCCTCGTGTCTGTTTACCATAAGAACAATATCTCTTATTCCATTGCTTACATTAAGTGTAAGATCTTTTAATGTTACTTTTTCTATATTGTGTTGTTCTCTTTCCATTTTCCAACTTCCGAAAGCTTGTGGATCATTAGTGTCAACAATGTACTGTTTTCGTCGCGGTGTTACATCAGACCCTTCATCATTTTCTGTACAGTTGTAACAAGGACCTTTGTAAAGTTTCCATCCATTCAGAAAACACAACTTCACCTTATAAATAGGAAAGATAGTTTATCTAAACGTGTAAATTATGCTTAATAAACTTCAAAATATAAACGAGTAAAGAAAACAATTGTTTTTCTAAATATTTTGACTCTTATGACATTACAACATGGAAGATATTTTGAAGATATGTGTCCAACTGATACCAATTTAAAAATAGCTGTTTATCTTATTTTGTTTTTGCTTTAGGCCTTAGCAGTGCGTAAGTCCTTTTTTTATTACTGAATACGGCTCAAACTATTCCTCAGGAGTTTGAGTTCTAATGAACTGACTAAAGTTTTTTTTGTTTTTAATATGTAATACCAATATTCAAATATCTTTACACCTTTATATTTATACACAAACTCTAATTAAAAGATACTACTAATGTTTCATTCACATTGATACATGTTTTCAGAAAATGACACAAAAATAAAAATAATCATAATTGGACAAATAGGACACCGTGTTCAATTTCATCGAAGTATTTAAAAAAATTAAAGTATGATGCTTATCACTATGGTAAATATCTATAGAGTTGAATTTTAGGAGTTACCTGATAAGGCCACTTATTTATTAATGTACATAGTACTAGTCAAAGTTTGATATCGGTATACTCTAAAAATGTGTAAGAAGTTGTACTTACCTTGTTATCTAAATAACTAAATCTAGAGACTACCATGAACTGTTAGCTGGAATTCCCTTATCTTAAACAACAGTGCTGCATATATATAATTTCCAACTATTAAATATGCTTTATAATTTTCAAAACGTACTCAATAATACTTTATGATCTATAGTTTTTCTTCTAATCCAAGTTAAATGTTATAGGTGAGTCTTTAAGATTATAAACGTCATACCTACTATAAAAACAGAATTAAAATATATATAGAGAGAGGAAGTGGAGCTCCAGTATAGTGAATTTTCTTCTGCTTTGTGTGTATCTTTATCCTTCAATATGGGCAGATACATGTATATGTCATATATGTCAATATTAGAGTTATGCAAAGTTTGTACTTTTTAGAACATGTATCTTTACTTATAAATTAAGGCATTTGCCAATAAACTTTGAAACGTCTGTATCAAAGTAACTGCTAATACCTTTGGTATTTTATCACGTATATAATGATATCCGTAAGGTATAAATGGATTTTACGTGAGTTATAATTGTTGAGAAATAAATTAAAAAACCTACTTTCATTTTCGATAAACCAGCTCAAAATAGCAAAAATAAGGTTAAGGTGGTAGACACGCTTTCATGGATCCAAGTTAATGGGAGTTAGCATTTAAATATATCCTTGCAATGAAATAATATTGAATTATTACGTATCCAGTGAAAATATTTATTAGGAACTAACTGTGATTACTCATAGAAGTTAAGATTTGACAAATGCTCAATAAACAAGCATTCTGAGAGTGTTGCATAGGCAATACACGTCCCCTACAGGTTTGTATTATTCTATGAAAGCTTCGAAGCATACATCTATTTCAAAACTTTTATAAGCGAGATGTAATGCTTTAATCAGAGATAAAAGAACAGAGTAAATTTAAACTACATATTCTATAAAAGCTTCGAAGCATACATTTATTTGAAAACTATGATAAACGAGATGTTATGCTTTAATCAGAGATAAAAGAACAGAGGAAATTCAAACTACATACTTGATATAGAAATAAAATAAAAAATGGGTAAAATAATACTCTTTTTTTATCTTTCGCCAAGTCCATTAAATATTTCCTGGTAGAAATTTGTGAAACAATGCACTGTTGTGTAGAAAATCATTTTTTACCATCTTCTGAACTCCGAATCAACACATTAACCCGATAACGAACCCGATTGTAATAATACAAAAAAACCCTGTCGATCAAGTTTACAACAAAATGCTTGACAATATTTTACAGAACTAGTTTGTTTGTTACAAGCAATAAAAGGAATGGTACAAATAATGCACGATATTATTACTGACTACATACTTTTCTCGTTTATTTAATACACACCGAACCCGATAACAAACCCAAACATTAAGAAATTGGAACATTAATAATTAATTTTCTCGAAAATATGTCAACCAGACGCTACAAAAGTGTAAACTTGATCTGTAGTTTGACATTTTGAAGCTGTTCAGCAAATTTCATATTATTCCTCAAACGCATCAAGAAAAAAAGTGTGGAAAACTGAAGTGGGACAGACAGACGGACGGAGAGACAGACGGGCGGACAAACTGACGAACGGACTGACGGACGCAGAGGAAAGCTAAAGTCCCGTCCGGTGAAACCGGTAGGGGACTAATAAAATAAGGCATATCGTTTCCGAATGCGCGATTTTAGTTTTGATAGATAAAAGCTAGCGAAGCCCGACCTCTGACAGAATTTTCCAGAACGGGGTAACCAAGAACGCGGTTTGACTAAATAACGCCATGGCAAAAAGTGTAGAAGAGGTTCATCATGTATTCCAAGCAGATATTCATACCTTGGAGGGAACATCTTTGGTTAATTTAAAAAAAAAGTTAATAAAATTGAACAATTTGATGCAATTGTAGTTTTGATCGGAATAATATATTTTCAACAATGGGGTGCCCAGGAACGCGATTTGACTAATTCACAAAATGATAAAAAGTGTAGGGCTAGTTAACCATCGGACATATACTTTGGATATAATAACTTTGGTTTAAAAATGCAAAATAATATGCATACACTGGCGTTTTTAAAATTTCATATATTTTTATACCACGACAGATTGGTAGTAAATCCTAGACATTATTGTGTAAACAAGAAACAGATTGAAGTATAAGTCTATATGAAATTAAATTGTCCCTTATTTTTTTTTTCAAATCAGTCTTTTATCTGAAATTATCATTGTGGACAGAGATAACATTTGTAGTAAAATTTGACCTAAAGAACACAATTAAGAGAAATGACGTCCTAAGTTCCTACTAACTAGTTAAAAAAAATCATTGTTATCATTCTCCACTCAGCTGCAACCGGGCTTGGAACAAATAACATTGTAAAGTAATGCATTACTTTACCATTTCTTCATGAATTTGGGCATCAAATTACCATTACTTAATTTTCTTGAAGTAATGCATTACATTACCATTACATTAGTAAAGTAATGCATTACCATTACCATTACTTTGTGAAAAGTTGACAATAAGTTTTGAAAAAAGTAATTTAAAAGATGATTAAAAAGTTTTTGCAAATGTTTCATATGTAAAACACGCCTAAACAGTGTAAAATTATTTTCAAATAGGTTATAATGCTGAAAGTAATTTTTAAGCTTTCAGAAAGCTTTTAAGGGTGTATGTCTGTTCTCTATTCTAATGGAGAAGAGAAGGGCTGGGATAGGGTGTTTATAATTAGCACCCTTTAAAACTATAGAATGTTTTGATATTACTTAGATTGTCCTTGGGGCATTGTGTGTTGTTGACATTATTCACAGTAAAGAATTCATTGAATGCACAACTAATTGGAGTAAATTTTTCAAATGATATAAAATTCTTAATAACAACACTCTTAAAATGTTATGAAATTGTGTTGTTACAGCTAGTTATATGGACAATTTAAAGATGGATTTTAGAATCTATTTTTAATCATACAACCAAAATATCTTTGTCTCAAGAATCACTTTTTCTTCTTTAAAACAATTTATTAGTCAAATACAATTTCATTTATTCAATTCATCACAATTTTAAAAATGAACATGCATAGACAAGCATAGTAATGCAAAGTAATGCCTTGTAATGCCAGCATTACACTAGATTTTGGAAAGTAATGCATTACATTAGCATTACTTGTAATGCTAGATTTGTGGCATTACATATCACTAGCATTACTTAAAAAACATGGTATGCATTGCAATGCATTATATAACATTTAGCATTACCCCAAGCATGACTGCAACAAAAAGAATTAATGCCATGTTTACGTATATATCATCCAATACAGTTTAGATTGTTCATCTCTCGGCTAAATATCCAGCTACGCAGTTTGTTTTTTTCAGTTTTAAAGAATAGGTTAAAAAAAATGAAGAAAAATTCGGACACAGTATATACAAAAATGAAAAGATTATATGGTTCAACATTTTAGCATTGTGTCATTAATGTGTAAAGTTTTAATTACCGCGCTTGCGCGGGATATCATCTAGAATAGGGATAGAGGAGGGATATGTAAAATTTAAAAGTTTTGCGTTAAATCCTTTCCAAGCTTTAAGGAAAGAGAATTGTTATTTATTATTTATTTATAAAAAGCAGAATTGCATTATTGGTACTTAATGATTATGAGTTCACTAATGCGTAAAATTGCTTTTGATCAAAAGAATTAAAACATCGGGTTAGCTAGTCATTTAATTAATAACGCGTCGTCCTCCATAACCTTCTGTTTAATCTAACCACTCTTCGAAATTAAGGGATCAAATGTTCATTTTAAAATATAGGAAACTTACCTTAATCCGTCCAGGGACATCGGTGTGACTAGTGCTATAACTCATGGAACCTCCATAAATTCCAAAAGTTTTACTCCAAAGTGAACAAATTACAGATAAGAACAGGAAAGATTTCATTCCTGGCATCGTGATCTGTAATACGTTTGACAAAGTTTAACTAAATCACTTTATTGTTCATAATATACGCTTGTTTAAATACATTTTAAATTCGTAGTATATTTTAAAAATTAAATTATTTCATGGTTAAAACTAACTTTGTTTGAACCTTATTTAAACATTAAACGGTAAAATTACTACAAAAAAATTAAACATGAAAATAGTTAAATGGAATCATTAGCTTGTCATATTTTGTATCGAGTATACACAACGTTAATAAGTTTTGAAATATTTGTCAGAAATGATATTTCGATCTAAAAATTCTTACCATGTATGCCTGGTCACTGCATTGGTGACATCAATTAGAGTAGTAAAGATTTAAGCGTATGTATTTATATGTATTTAGATTCATCCAAAGAATTGATTTTTATTTGATCAGACTGTAGAACTAATATTTCTTCAAGTCAAGATTGCGTTGTTAACTTTGCGATTATCTTGTCAACCCCTACTAATTCATAATGATTAAATGCAGAAGGAACCTGCCTCAAGGAAGCAAGATCAAGGTACCAAACTATTAGAGAAAATCAAATAATCTACCAATTGATTGAAATTCACAGCTTATCTAAAGATGTTGTAAAGGAGTATAAGCATAGGATAACTAATGGAAATAGGTTTTGTTTAGTTTGTGCTGATAAAAAAGTTTATTGATTTTATCATTTTAAATCAATGATAACTTTTCTTTATAATCACAGTGTTGATTTCTGAGATATGTTGATATTATTTACGGTATTATCTCAGGATACTGTCCAGTTCATTACATTTTTACAGCGTACTTGGTTATATTTGTATAAACAAGGATACTTTCCCCCAATCAGACCTGCAAAAATGTGTCCTTATATTCAAGGTGACCAAATACAGTTTTAAAAAATGCCTTAAAATGAGTAAATGTAAATATTATACTTATTCATTTCCCAGAGAAAAAAATACTACCTTTCCGTTCCCGTAAGAAAAAATCAATTCAATGTATTGATTTAAAGCATTTTTATATGTCAACATATGGTAGTTGTCCATAAAACCTGCTATATTTAAATAAAATACGGAGTGGATTGAGATTTTACATTAGGCACGGTAATATACTAAAAGAGTATACAAAGTTACGGCAGTCATCGGATTTATTTTCTTTAGTTGTTTTTTCGTTTCTACCTTTTAAAAATCATTTCGACTCTCTACAATTCATCATGATCTGGATTTTTTTTTCTAGCGGTGTTGTATAACCTCCCTTCTATAATCATATAACTTATTCAGTTGTTGATTATTGATGTTTTGCGTTGCTGGAGATAAATACATAATTTGTGAAGTCTAGCTGTAAAAGAAAATAATTTGTGTTGCAGATGTGTGAATCCCACCCGAGATCCCGTATCCGCCTTTACTTTTATCCCTTACTGTTAGTACTGATTTTAAGCAGTATTTTCAGACATGACACAGACAAATTGTTGAACGTGATAAAAAAATTTAAAATTACCATATCTATAAGTTTGTTTTGAAATATATCTGGTATACCAAGGACTAGTTGCTTGGATTTAAAATCAAGCTGATGATCATAAATAATTGGTTATTAAACCTTGGCTTAACTTTGCATGTGACATGATCTTGCAACAAGATTAAAGCTTAAATCAATAGAATAGAAAAAATCGTTTCTTATCTTGGTTACCTAAGTATTTCATGTAGATTTGTTTGTTTTCGGATGAAAGGCCTTAGTAATCTTTCAATGTGCATAGAAGATATTTTAAGATAGATCTGACATATGACGTATTTCCTAAGATGGATAAGATATCTTTCTTAATCCATTGAAAAACTAACCCTGAAAGGCATTGACATGCTAGTTGTAAGTTAATCTTTAGCTTCTCACACGTTCTACTGTTTCTACTATAGAAGTAGTTTCTCGCAGGGTACGGTACAAAACATTGCGATTCGAATAATGTACGAGCGCTGTTTATACGATACGAAACTGTTTTAAGTACTAAGCGATTTTATACGATTTACTTACGGTTTGTATGGTTTTTGGTGGCTATGTATTTGTTTTATATTAATCGATAAATATTTACCTTTTTAAAAATATCTAAATAACATAAAAATGCATATAGTATATACCGATTGACACCTTTAACTGTATTGTTTTGTTTTAGGAAAACTTCTATATCATTTCTAAAAGAAAAGTTTAAAACACATCATAATACACAAGAATATTACAAATATACCATTTAAACACAAAACAAGAATCCGTGTATTATGTAGACTTATCAGGAAACCCATGGGTCACATTGGTCACCTGAACAACAGCTTTTATATTATTTCTCTTTCAAACTTTTTATATATGAAACTATTTAGAATTATTGTAAAACTCACAATGTTGCTTAAATATTCTAAGATTTGATAATACATTAAACAAAACATAAAAAGAAGCCTTCTTTTTCTGATATTATATTTTTATATCCAGGACGCATTTACTGACCAATATCTCCATATTCTGGGCCTCATCAGAAATAACAAAATTTGAAAATAAACTATAGTTAATGTTAACTAAATGTTAACTAGATGCTGTCATAAGACAGTTATACCTACACCAAAGTGTTTACTCCTAAATGACATCCCCTTGTACCTGTTTTAATCAAATTCAATTTCCGATACTATTTACAAATTGACAGAAAGAAAGATATCCCATCCTGTAATACATATGCGTGACCATTAAGTACGATTTGGGCGTTGAACTGTTTAAATTCAGATTGACCAATAAACTTAACATTTCATGTCATAAAAATATAACCTATATAATTATTACAAAATTTACAAAAACTTACGATCTTCCCGCACCCCCCCCCCCCCAAAGGAAATGAAAGATAACTGTTGGGGGCAGTCACCGGCGTTAGATTCGCTTTTGTATGCCACCATCATTATGTGCGCGTATTTAGAGAGAGGGTGGTGGGTCCGACCCCCCCCCCTCCCCCTGGAAAATTTAATTATAAGCAAAACTAGAGCAAAGCTCGTGGCAAAGCCACGAGTAGGTCTTCCGTTGTTGCTGCGGGTTAAAAATATATGTAATATGGTGTCAAAAGATTAAAATGACTAAACTTTCAGTTCTGCTTTTGTTATAAAAACGTGTTGTGATTGAAAGCCTGTATATAAAATGTGTTTTGAACAAGACAGGAAGAAAATGTTTTAGGAAAACTATTTTTCGAACACAGTCTGTGTAATCGTTTCAAAAATTCTATAAAAAGTGAGATGTTTAATGGCGAGTTAAATTTTCAAAGGGTAGCACGCATTGTTATAAACAGTATGTACTCATGATTCATGTCAGGAATTGCAGTTTTTTTTTAAAAACCTAACCCGCCTACAAAACACGTGACCTTTTCTCTAAGATAACTTGTTTACAGTGAAACACGCTTATAACGAAGTCCCGGGGACGGCCAATTTAACTTCGTTATAAGCGTAATTCGTTATATCCGTCAAGTTTACAACATGAAATAGAGACTTGGGGAATGAAATTCACTTCGCTGTATGCGTCAATTCATTATAAGCGTGTTCGCTATAACCGTGTATTTAAATCTTTCTAAATTTTTGCAGACTATTTGCAAGTTTAAAACTGTTACGTGCTGACAAAATTTAGTAATTAGTCAAAATTGATGGCATCTTTGAGATTTTCTACAGGGAAATGTGTGTCGTCTGATATTATTTAACAATACGAGTAGATTTGGACATTCAAAATAATATATAATCAGCTAAAAAAAAAAGATTAGCGGGAGAATTTATGCAAAGGCGAGCATCTAAATTTTACACCAGATGGTGCTGTTTCATAGAGACACCGCTATGTAATGTGAATAAAATAACCTTATTTACAGAAATGAATATTACTTCTCTCGACGATGTAATAATATGCAAAATCCTTATTTTTATGTCAGTGGGTTGACTAATTAAGATTTAAAAAAAACTTCAATTGCGCTTGCGTAAATTGGAATTCTTGGAAGGAATTAGACAGTTCGTGTTAGAGAAATTCGAAGAAGTTATGAAACTGGTCAGTTTCTAGATCAAACTGTGCATTGATGTATTAAAAGACTATCATTGGTATCGTCTGTAGCCATGGTCCGGAATCCGTTTGTGCAGTCATACATTGTATGTACATCGATACACCTATACCTCCTCACCTACAGCCATACAAATGAGGGTGCAACCTTCATATACACAAGCATATTAGTATTATAGTTCTGGAAACTATTTATCTTGTATTTTAATATATTGGGTATTCATTGTTCACCTAAAATAAGTATTCCACTGGCTGTAGCTAACCTTGTTAGTAAATTAAGTTGCATTACAACCTCATAATACACAACTTCAATTAAAAGTTGTTTTTTTAAATTAATTTCCATACAATTAGCAATAAATAAAATTCCCAATAACGCACATCTATCTCACTTAAGTGTAACTTTGAGAAGCGCATATATTTTTGGGAGGCAGATATGTCGCTATATTATAGTCTGCAAGTCAAGTGAATTATCATGGTCTTTCAAAGAAATAAGAAATCCGTCGACAGTTGCAGTACTTTGATGATTTCTATGGCGATCGACTGCATTGCATAATGTAGTCGTATTTCCCAAGAAAGAAATTGTCTTTGTCTTCAAACTTTTAGTTATAATGTATCATGAATTATTATGTTCCTAACTATAAAAGTGTAGCGTGTTTGACAGGTTAATTTATTAGCCAAATTCTTAGGTTACGATTTCACATCTTTAATGTGAAGATGATTGACCTCGAATAATAGTCTTATTGTTTATAAAAGCACCCTTCCAACTGTTACTCAATTACATATGTTCTGAGTTGTGTGCGCTGAAGCGACACAAGATTTTCGGTCGCACGTGGCGATTGAATTAACACAGACTGGCCGAATAAACACACGGGTGGGAAAATTAAACACGTTGAGGAGAAAATGTTACACATGAGAAGAAGTCACCAAAAATGATTTTTCGACAGATCTGGATATCTTTTCGCCAATTTAAAAAAATCCAGCGCGAGCACTTGTCAGAGGGGCGGGAGGAGGGGAGACACAGCACTGAGTTCGCTTCCACACTGAAACGAACAACCATGTAGAAAAACTACAGAGTGATTAATATGTGACTGATAGAATCTATTAATCTTAAGTTGTTTAAAACTCATGTGAATATTCTTTTAAATAATCATCAAATGCCTCAATTCAGGACATTCTTTTATCGTGCTAGCACCTACTGCAAACATGTAACATGGAACTTTGATTATAATTTGATTTGATTTTTAAGCTTAATCAACTGTACAAGTAAAACAAATTTATTTATTTTCGTCTTAAATATATAATAGTTGAAAACATACTAAAATATAGTTCTGTCCGTGCAAAATATGAAACATGAACGCGTGATAAGGTACATGTAGAAGAACACGAGCCGACCGCAGATCACTTGTCAACTCGCGCTGGATCTCCTCGGCCATGTGCGAGGGATGATCATCATTTAATATTTGGGGGGGGGGGGGGGGGTAAATTTTTTTAGATATACAAACCAACCATTAATTTATATCTGACTATGTTTCCGATTTGGAGTAATATCTTTCATCAATATTCTGTTACACTCAAATGTTTAATTAAATAAATACAAGATGGACAAACTTTTATAATATAAAATTAAAACAGTTCTTGTATTTACGGCTATATAAACTCAAACACGTTCATCTTAATCTTAGTGTGCGTCGCGGTGTGCGAATCCTGTGTATTAGATAACCGCTTACCGCTAGTAGTGCAGCCGTTGCTGATCTCCTCGGCCGTGGACGAAGGATAGATTACGTAAAGGTACAACGCACAGACACGCACATCTCAGAACCCAGGAAGATTTGAAAAGTTTGCAGTGTAATGACCATGTTCTATCAAATAGAAGTTCTTTATTTTAAACTTAAAACCCACAATTGATCTATGTCTGATATTGCTTTAGATTGAGAATGACATTGCTTTTATTAATTAACTGAACGATTTCTTAATTGACATCCAATCGTTTAGTCCATAAACTTTTATGTGTAATCAAAACTACCACAATTTTTGAGTTCGCGACTAAATAAACTCATTTGTGAGAGACGCAACTCTCGTGTATTAGATAACCGCTGACCGCTAGGTAGCCCAGCCGCGACCATGGTGACCGATTTTCTCGACCGCGGGCGAGGGAGAGTTTCGTTAACTTGGCCAAATTGCCGCGAGTATTGGTCAACACGTATTACTTTTTACCCGAATATTATGCAATACCCGAACACAAAAACAGTTTGATGAGATCAATAAAGTCACAAACAACATTTTTTGCAGCGACGCCCATATCGAAAAATTTACCGTTTTAGAGTTATGAAGCAAAGACTTTTAAGGGATCTAGACCCCTCATTTTAGGGGCTAGCCCCTTTTTATGGTATCAAATCAAAGCTCTTTATATTCTGCACAACTTTTATTCTATATGTGTCTAGAAAAAATTTACAACTAAAAAGTTATTGAGCAAAGATATAAGAAAAATTTAACATTTTTTGAAACATAAATTTCGATGTAATTTTTTAAGCAGTATACGTGTGTTAATCAAACATGTAAAACTAGGAGGACAACGTTCAAGATGTCTACATTAAAGATTTGTAAATTAAAACTACTTGCTACGGATCTACTCGGAGCCTTTGCAGGTACACGAGACCCACTAAAAAAATATTCAAAGGAAAATAACTCAAAACCGGAAGTAGCGATTTCCCCATATTTTTTGCTATAGTAAGCTATTGCCATTTACAATAAACCCTGAAAATTTGAATAAAATCTAATGACAAACAAGCGAGATATTACAGTTTAAATAAACGTCTAGAAGAAAAAGAAGAAGAACTAGAGCAAAGCTCGTTGCAAAGCAACGAGTGGGTCTTCCGTTAATGTCGGAAGTCAAGCTGGAAGTTCCTGTAAGAAGCAGAGCTCTTAAACCAATAACAAGAGTAACTAAAATAAAAAGATGAAAAAATCGAATTATTCCTAGTACGACTTAACAAAATCCGAATGATTTTAAGTACGACTTAACAAAAACCTTCCTGATTTCAAGAACGACTTAACAAAAAAAATCCGAATGTGTTCAAGTACGACTTAACAATTATTTTTGGTACGAGTTAACTTTACTTTGAACATTACGCTATTTTTTAAACCAAAGACGCGGAAACAAAATTTCCGGAAAAATCAATTTTTAAACCCAGATATCTCTTTAATGCATTGTCCGATTTTAAAACGGCTTTCAGTGTTAGATTCAGCTTGATAAGCTTTATAAAACGCATATTCATTTTTGATTTGATCAAAAAATTCATTTTTTCGAAAAATTTGTTTCACTTCCGGTTTCGACCGGAAGTAACAGATTTTCATTTCGAGCCTTATTACAGAGGTAAATCGACCAAATCATAAGCATTGAAAAATTGAAGCCTCTATCTTAAAGCGTTTTTGAGAAACGCCGCGGACAAAATGACTTTTTGAAAATTTTAAAAATGACGTAACGTTAAAACGGAAGTGACATTTTCATAGAAACTTTATAAACTTCGAGGTATTATAATTGCATATAATCTCTGAAAGTTTCAATAAAATCGGTTGTAAACTTTTTGAGTTATAAAGCCGAAAAGGAGTCAGAAAAAAAAATAAAAAGAATAATAATAACTAGAGCAAAGCTCGTTGCAAAGCAACGAGTGGGTCTTCCGTTAATGTCGGAAGTAAAGCTGGAAGTTCCTGTAAAAAGCAGAGCTCTTAAACCAATAACAAGAGTAATTTAAAAAAAAGATGAAAAAATCGAATTATTCCTGGTACGACTTAACAAAATCCGAATGATTTTAAGTACGAATTAACAAAAACCTTTTTGATTTTAAGAGCGACTTAACAAAAAAAATCTGAATGTGTTCAAGTACGACTTAACAATTTTTTTTGGTACGAGTTAACTTTACGATAAACATTATGCTATTTTTTAAACCAAGGATGCGGAATCAAAATTTCCGGAAAAATCAATTTTTAAACCCCGATATCTCTGTAATGCATCGTCCGATTTTTAAAAGATTTTCAGTGTTAGATTCAGCTTAATAAGCTCTACAAAACACATATTCATTTTTGATTAAATCAGAAAATTCATTTTTTCGAAAATTTTGTTTCACTTCCGGTTTCGACCGGAAGTGACCGTTTTTCATTTCGAGCCTTATTACAGAGGTAAATCGACCAAATCATAACCATTAAAAATTTCAAGCCTCTATCTCAAAGCGTTTTTGAGAAAAGTCCGGGACAAAATGACTTTTTGAAATTTTTAAAAATGACGTCACGTCAAAACGGAGGTGACGTTCTCTTTAAAACTTTGACATTTTTGAGGGACGCCAACTTGCAACAATCTCTGAAAATTTCATCAAAATCGGTTAAAAACTTTTTGAGTTATGAGGCAAAAAAGGAGTCAGAAGAAAAGAAAAAGAATAATAACTAGAGCAAAGCTCGTTGCAAAGCAACGAGTGGGTCTTCCGTTAATGTCGGAAGTAAAGCTGGAAGTTCCTGTAAAAAGCAGAGCTCTTAAATCAATAACAAGAGTACCTTAAATAAAAAGATGAAAAAATCGAATTATTCCTGGTACGACTTAACAAAATCCGAATGATTTTACGTACGACTTAACAAAAACCTTTCTGATTTCAAGAACGACTTAACAAAAAAATCCGAATGTGTTACAGTACGACTTAACAATTAAGTTTATTCAACAAAGATCTTGATACTAATTTCTTAACCAAAAACGCGGAATCAAAATTTCCAGAAAATCATTTTTTGAACTCGTATATCTCTGTAATGCATCGTCCGATTTTAAAATGGCTTTCAGTGTTAGATTCAGCTTAATAAGCTCTATAAAACACATATTCATTTTTGATTTGATCAGAAAATTTATTTTTTCGAAAAATTTGATTCCCTTCCGGTTTCGACCGGAAGTGACAGATTTTCATTTCCAGCCTTATTACAGAGGTAAATCGATTAAATCATAACCATTGAAAATTTCAAGCCTCTATCTTAAAGCGTTTTTGAGAAACGCCGCGGACAAAATGACTTTTTGAAAATTTTAAAAATGACGTAACGTAAAAACGGAAGTGACGTTTTCAAAGAAACTTCACAAACTTTGAGGTATTATAGTTGCACACAACCTCTGAAAATTTCATTAAAATCAGTTGTAAACTTTTTGAGCTATAAAGCCGAAAAGGAGTCAGAAAAAAAAATAAAAAGAATAATAACTAGAGCAAAGCTCGTTGCAAAGCAACGAGTGGGTCTTCCATTAATGTCGGAAGTAAAGCTGGAAGTTCCTGTAAGAAGCACATCTCTTAAACCAATAACAAGAGTAACTAAAATAAAAAGATGAAAAAAATCGAATTATTCCTGGTACGACTTAACAAAATCCGAATGGTTTTAGGTACGACTTAGCAAAAACCTTTCTGATATCAAGAACGATTTAACAAAAAAAATTCGAATGTGTCCAAGTACGACTTAACAATTATTTTCAGTAAGAGTTAATATTACTTTGAACATAACGCTATTTTTTAAACCAAGGAGGCGGAATCAAAATTTCCGGAAAAATCTATTTTTAAACCCCGATATCTCTGTAATGCATCGTCCGATTTAAAAAGGGATTTCAGTTTTGAACTCAGCATGAAAATTACTGTAAGATACGTACGTAAAATTTTTAAAATTGAAAAACATGAAAATTCAAAAAAATTGGTTTTGCTTCCGGTTTCGACCGGAAGTGTCAGAATTGAGTCTCCAGCCTTATGTCATAGGTAAAACGATAGCTCTACCTTCTCTGTAAATCTCATAGCTTTATCTTAAATCAAAAATGAGAAAAGCTCCGGACAAAATCACTTTTTAAAACGTGAAAAACGTCAATATCTGACGTAATTGATGACGTCATTAAATAATTTTTTCATATCATAGAGATCTTTTTGATACACATTACACCTGTAAATTTCAAAACAATCGATGCAAGCGTTTTTGAAATATTTGAGTTGGAAAAAAAATAAAAAGAATAATAATAATAAGAATAAGAAAAAAAAGAAACCGTAGAAAAACAAAAGGGTCTTCCGTTGAAAACGGAAGACCCTAATAATAATAGAAAGAAACAATAGAATAACAAGAGGGTCTTCCGTAGGAAACGGAAGACCCTAATAATAATAAAAAGAAACAATAGAATAACAAGAGGGTCTTCCGTTGGAAACGGAAGACCCTAACTAGAGCAAAGCTCGTTGCAAAGCAACGAGTGGGTCTTCCGTTAATGTTGGAAGTAAAGCTGGAAGTTCCTGTAAGAAGCAGATCTCTTGAACCAATAACAAGAGTAACTAAAATAAAAAGATGAAAAAATCGAATTATTCCTGGTACGACTTAACAAAATCCGAATGATTTTAAGTACGACTTAACAAAAACCTTCCTGATTTCAAAAACGACTTAACAAAAAAAATCCGAATGTGTTCAAGTACGACTTAACAATTATTTTTGGTACGAGTGAACTTTACTTTGAAGATTACGCTATTTTTTAAACCAAGGACGCGGAATCAAAATTTCCGGAAAAATCATTTTTTGAACTCGTATATCTCTGTAATGCATCGTCCGATTTTAAAACGGCTTTCAGTGTTAGATTCAGCTTAATAAGTTCTATAAAACACATATTCATTTTTGATTTGATCAGAAAATTCATTTTTTCGAAAAATTTGTTTCACTTCCGGTTTCGACCGGAAGTGACGGATTTTCATTTCCAGCCTTATTACAGAGGTAAATCGATTAAATCATAACCATTGAAAATTTCAAGCCTCTATCTTAAAGCATTTTTGAGAAACGCCGCGGACAAAATGACTTTTTGAAAATTTTAAAAATGACGTAACGTAGAAACGGAAGTGACGTTTTCGTAGAAACTTCACAAACTTTGAGGTATTATAGTTGCACACAAACTCTGAAAATTTCATCAAAATCGGTTGTAAACTTTTTGAGTTATAAAGCCGAAAAGGAGTCAGAAAAAAAAATAAAAAGAATAACTTGAGCAAAGCTCGTTGCAAAGCAACGAGTGGGTCTTCCGTTAATGTCGGAAGTAAAGCTGGAAGTTCCTGTAAGAAGCAGAGCTCTTAAACCAATAACAAATGTAACTAAAATAAAAAGATGAAAAAATCAAATTATTCCTGGTACGACTTAACAATATACGAATTATTTCAAGTACGATTTAACAAAAACCTTTCCGATTTCAAGAACGACTTAACAAAAAAAATCCGAATCTGTTCAAGTACGACTTAGCAATTATTTTTGGTACGAGTTAATTTTACTTTAAACATTACGCTATTTTTTAAACCAAGGACGCGGAATCAAAATTTCCGGAAAAATCAATTTTTAAACCCCAATTACTCTGTAATGCATCGTCCGATTTTCGAACGGATTTCAGTGTTAGATTCAGATTATTAAGCTCTACCAAATACATATATTTTTTTTTTTTGATCAAAAAATTTTATTTTTCGAAAAATTTGAATCACTTCCGGTTTCGACCGGAAGTGACAGATTTTCATTTCTCGGCCCTATTACATAAGTAAAATGACAAATGTAAAATCGGAATGAAATGACAAAATGACTATTTAAATTTTTTTTTTAAATGACGTAACGTAAAAACGAAAAGGTCGTTTTCAAAGAAACTTTAGGATCTTATATTAGAGGCATAATAGTTGCACATAATCTCTCAAAGTTTCATTTCAATCGGTTATAAACTTTTTGAGTTATAAAGCCGAAAAGGAGTCAGATACAAAAGATGTCACCTTTGACCTTCCAAACTGTGTGCTTGTTGCACCATCAAATGTCAGAAACTTAGCAATGTAAAGTTTATTATATTTCTGTGAATATTTCCTATGTAAAATTACAATGAATAAACATGCTATTCCATCTAACTGTGAAATAGTTTCTATGCTATCTGTCCATGGTGAATAGTCAACGAAAGTATTCACCGGCAGCATTCGATTTCCCTTTTTTAAACTCGGAACACCTCTGGTATAATCCGATCACAGCATTAAATTCAAAGTCCGATAATTCTAATTTGTTTATCATCAAGAAATTCTGCATGGCCAACAAATTAAGTTTTCTTCAGGATAATAATTAATATATCTTTATCTATTTACTGACAGAAAGACAGACTAAGACTGTTGTGTTGTGTGAGGATGACAGACAGTTTATTGTCCCCCTCAACAGCAACTATTTCACTTGGCTTCGTCCATGAAATAGTGGCTGTCTTGGAGGACAATAAACTTGCTATCATCCTCATACCCAGTGAATAGGTATATAATGTCCCATCCACATAAATTTCGAGTTATATAGCCTCCCATTTGTAACTTGCAATTTCACAGTGTAAAGTCAACACAACAGTCTTAGCCGCAAGTTTCACCATTCAATTCTCATATACGTATTAAACATTAGGGGTTTTCATATTGCATACCAATTCCAACAAGGGAGATCCCTCTAATGATGATCATTAAAATTCATTTTATGAATCTTAGCAACACTCATAAGCCTTCAAGTACAGCATCTCTTAAGGTGGCTCAAAACACCTTGAAATATTTTCTCAAATCAGCAGAAAATTACTAATAATAAGAAGTGATAAGAAGTGTTTAAGTCAAAAAGGCAAACAATGTGCAAATTTGGATGAACAATTACATTTTCAAAAATTTAATTCAATAAACAGTAACAAAAGCTCCAGGCGGACTAAAACTCAAACGGTTTAGAAACCCAATACTTTAACCATTAAGCTATGACGGTATACAACCCAATCGAACGATATTAAGTGTTCAACAAAACATTTAAATCGCCATCTTGTGAAGTAGTGTCTTAAAAAGTATAAGTCTAGGTGTAGTGATGTACCTTAATTTTACAAAAATATTAACGGGTACTTTATCCGAATCGTCCCTTGCTACCTTTAACTTAGTACATTTTATGAACAGATGTCTTTGTCTTAGAATAAGAAAGCTAATGCAATTCTGAGAAAAAAGTATACCACATATTGACAATTCCATTGAGGTTTAATAAACATATGGCCATTTAAGTGAACCCACCATTTCCAATTTCTTTTACTCAACACAGGTTTACAGGGTTCTCCATAGTAAAACATCTTTACCTGACCTTTTAGAGGTCAATTGTTGTTCAACCACCTTTAATAAGAAACCTTATTCAATACAACATACATCTACATGATATTATCTTGATAAAAGCTTCACATAACTTAGAAATGCCCTTACATGTATACCCACCCCCTATCTTTTGATTTTCATAAAAAGTCATGGTTTGAAATATTTTGCCTAATTTTCTGAAACTTGTGGCAATTTCTATGGGTCATTTCTCACACATGTTTGAAAACAATCATCAATGATACTAAAATTTGATCTTTTTATGTTTCTTGAATGATTTGTAGCATTTTAATAAATAAATAGACAAGTATTCCTGCATGTGATTTCTTTTTTCCATGAAAAAAAGTAAGCTAACAATCATATTTATTAAAAATCTAATCTATTCTGGTTTCTTGTCTCTTTTTAACCATGATAAAACAGTAAGATCAACAAGTTCAACATCAGCCTTAAATAAAATTAAATTCAAACACACCCGGGTAGCTGGAAGCGGAGGAGAATTCCATTAAAAATGTTCAAATTTGACATGTTTTTTTCTACTTTTTTTATGCATATATACCTTAAAAGGATGAAAATAGATTGTTTCTTGCTCATTTCAAAAGTAATAATCATTGCTGGTGTTATTCAAAAGTCAAATGTACATTTACATATCCTACATGTAATCTTAATGGAGAAAACTGGAAAGAGTTGGGTGATTTTTCAACTATGTAAACACATCTAAATATCTTTATAAAATAAAAAATGAAGGAAATATAATTGCATACTTTTATTGAAAAACAAATTTTCACAACAATTATATTTCTTTAAACAGCCTTAATTTTGTTTTTCATAATTTCTTATCAAACATGAACAAACCACAATAGGACATGATGCTTTCTTAAAGTTCCATTATTGTTCATGCATTATCCGATTTAATTTGAATTACCGGTAGATAGTCTGTAGAACACAGGGAATATGCATGTGGGTAGAGGTGACAGGTTAACCTCAAGAGCTGAAACCACAAGAATCAACAGGTAAAAGCCATGTGATAACAAGAGTCTGCTTTAAGCTGAAATGAAAAAAAAAAATTAGCTGTGTTAACATACATGTACTTGTAATAGCTGTGTTTACATTAACATATACATAATATTTTTGGAAAAAATACACTGACCATGCAGTGTTATAAGTATGACATATCCAAATACCGGTATATGACATTAACATTTAGCCAGTACAAAAACAAAAATGTGCATATCAAGTCATAATATCATACCATTAAAATAATTTCTTGGGTATAGACATATCAGATTGGGAGAGAGCGAGAGCAGGAGTGATAGAGAGAGTTTGTTTTACTTGAAGTGCGACAGCAATATTTCAATTCATAAACTACAAAGGAATATTACCAATCCAAACATGCAGTGTCAAAGTATAAGCTTCTGGTACGTGTATACCATGTTTTGTCAATTCTACTGGGATTTATTGCGAATAAATTTAGCGAGGGTTTTTTTTTCTTACGAATTACATGTTTTAAAAACAATACTATGTATAATGCGCATAAAAATGAGGGATTAATAATACATGCTCATTTTAAAATTCAATGCACTTTGGATTTCTTTTACAAGATCGAGATATTTTTGTCACAAAATTAAGTTGCCCTCTGACAGTTTCAGTCTTTGCCAAGATTAAAAGAGAGAGAGAGAGAGAGAGAGAGAGAGAGAGAGAGAGAGAGAGAGAGAGAGAGAGAGAGAGAGAGAGAGAGAGAGAGAGAGATCTGAGGCACATGCAGTAAAAATTATTTACATGCTATGTAGATGTGATATGCATGTAAAGCTTACCTAAAATGAATCAATATGTATAAAAGATAATCTAATCTCTCAAATTACAATGATTCTGTGAAATACTTATATCTTGAGAAGACTGTTTAATAGATATCATGGAACATTGACTTAAATTCTGAGCTTGATATAATTTGAAATTTGAGACTTTTCATCTCGCACTCTGTTTTACATGCCTGTTACACAAGCAATAACCATATATAACAGAGAGCGAGACAAAAGGTCTAATTTTAATTAGATTGAATATTTACTTTGTCAAATATATTTATTTAATTAAACACAAGCATGAGTTTTTTAATTTAAAAATTAAGTGAAGGCGATATGGTAAAGATCTGCTATATTTAAATATTTAGGGTAAAGTTATCATCATGCAAACATGCACTCTAATTACAACATTCTATTCTTGTGTACCTTAGGACTCCCACCGCTTTTAATTTTAAATTCTTCATGCAATTTACTACTGATATCCTCTCTTCACTTGCCTCAGATAGTCTTTTAAACACCATCACCAGTCCCGTAAATTCATGTGGTCCATTTTGTTTACATGTAAAAATGGCGACTCTCGATCTCGATGTAAATTCAACATACTTGATTTTTCCGAGGTCGGTAGCGTGTTTCGGAGAAAGTCTGAGGCAAATAAAGAGTCGATATCAGTAGTAAATTGCATGAAGAATTTAATGGTACTAGTGTTTTCACAGAATTTGCGTATAAATAAGGTAAATCAGTCCAAAACTAGCGCACGTTTTTCTGCGCAATAAATATACATGTACAATTTTTTCAATGGGTGGCCCTGTAGCTCTCCGGTCTGTCAATATTTTTTTCCCGGAGAGCTACAGTTCTGCAGCTACCGTGAAAATACACTGGACAGATAATATTCCGAGATTCCGCTGACTCTAACGCCCGCTTTTATATTGTGATGTACTTCAAAAGCGGAGGTAAGAGTCAGAGGAATCTCGGATTAGATTGAAAAGTGCAAATACTTTGAAAAGAAAAAGTCAATACGACATATCCTGTATTGAAACATACCTTTATAATCTGTCAAACGTTAGTAGAGCTGAAATTTCCACTATCGACGTCTTGCAGGCCATGCTTCTTTTAAAAATGTAGACACACCGCTATCAGCTGTTTGTTCGCAGTCAAAACATGGCGAGTTGAAATGGGGAATCGTACGATAATTATTTCGATTAAAACTAATAAGACTAATAAATACTAACAACGTAATTATCGATCGAAATAACGAAATTGTATCGATAAACACTTTAATTAACTATTAAAAAACAGAGTCCGGTTTTATGACCTGCACGAATTGTTTTCAGCAGGAGTTACTTTCAGTGTGAATTTTACACTATTTTTTAAACCAAGAACACGGAATCAAAATTTTCGGAAAAATCAATATTTAAACCCCGATATCTCTGCAATGCATCATCCGATTTGAAAACGAATTTCAGTTTTGTATTAAGCTTTGCAAACTCTACAATATGCATATAATTTTGTGTTTTATATATAGTTTAATTATCAGTACGAATTGTTTTCAGTAGAAATTACTTTCAGTGTGAAATTTGCACTATTTTTAAAACCAAAAACACGGAATCAAAATTTCCGGAAAGATCAATTTTTAAACCCTGATATCTCTTAAATGCATCATCCGATTTGAAAACGAATTTCAGTTTTGCATTTAGCTTTGCAAACTCTACAACATGCATATAATTTTATTATTCGCTCAAAAAAATGAAAATTCCGAAAAATTAGAATCACTTCCGGTTTCGACCGGAAGTGACAAAATAATTTTTTTTGTAAATTTGCCATAAGTAAATCCGCAGATTTACAATCACAGAGAATTTCAAGTCTTTATAAACAACCGTTTACGAGGAAAGTCCTGGACAAAATCACTTTTTGAAATTTTTAAAAATGACGTAACTAGAAAACGGAAGTGACTTAATGACTGAAAGTTTAAAATCTTCAAGGGACAAGTATTTAACATTATCCCTGAAAATTTCTTGCAAATCGGTTGAATAGTTTTTGAGATATAAAGCAAAAAAGAAGTCAGAAGGAAAAACAAGAAGAATAATAATAATAAAAAAAAACAATAGAATAACAAGAGGGTCTTCCGTTGAAAACGGAAGACCCTAATAATAGAAAGAAACCGAAGAATAACAAGAGGGTCTTCCGTTGAAAATGGAAGACCCTAAAAATAATAATGAAGAATTTCCAACAGAATCAGTACAAGGTCTTCCGTTGGAAACGGAAGACCTTAATAACAAAATAAGCTACGGACCCTACCCCCTTGCAAACAAAATCATTACTGTAACTCCCCAACCCCTTGCAAACAAAATCATTACTGTGACTCAAAAACCCCTCTCCAATGGGAGAGCTTAAACTTTCTGGATCCACTCGTTTGCCGTTACTACCCTGGAGATAAATAATAAACATCAGAATATTTTATATCAATTCTGTACATTGAGTTGCGATGAAGAAGATTGTAAACAGTGCAATATGAATGACATATTGGGCAATGTGGACTGCAGGATTGCGCCAGAACGGAAAGTTTAATTATTAATGGCACACTAGTCAATGTTAATGTGGATGAAAGTACATTTTAACTAATTTAATCTCATCTTTTTAGAATTTCCAAATTTTACAATATTTGACAAAAATTGTTTTTTAAATTTTTGAAAAATGTTTTTTATATTATTTGTAAAAGACTATCCAAAATGTCTTAAATATTCAAATGTAAATATTTATGCAGACAATACAACACAAGATGTTTCCCATAAATCTATTTATCAATGTTTGTTGGTTGGTACAAAACAAAAATGATCGAAATGTAGAGATTTGTATTATAAAGTTGGTGACATTGTTTCAAACACTATAGAAAACGCTAAACTTCTTGGTGTAACTATAAACGAATCTCTTACTAAGTCAGAGCACATTAATATTTAAGCAAAAAACTTGCTCATAAAATAGGTATTTCACGTCGTCCTCGTGTTTTCAAATGCTTCTTTATTGAAATTTATAATACTCTTATTTTCTAACATTTTAACTACTTTTGTACAGTTTGGTGTTAGGCCAAAAACCAAGAAAATTTTAAAATTACATAAAAGGGTAGCTAGAATTATACTGAACATTAGAAACACTCAAACGTCCTCTATTAACATTTTAGCGTTTTTCACTGGATGCCAATTCAGGAATATTTTATATTACTAGAAAACTTTTTAAAATTTTTAAAATTTTAAAGGGTATGGCATTAGAATATAATATAGTAAAAACGCATAATATATTATTTCTATTGTTATGCATGACCTCTGACCCTTTTCCACCCCAATGTTACCTGGTTTAACCTACTGGAGCTCAAGTTCAGTTTATGCTGTCTTCCATACAACATTTGTTTACCTTGTTTTTCTTAAATATTGTGAGTATTGCCTGTTGTCTGCCACATATTGTCAGGTAAGACACCAGATTAATTATTTTGATATATGTAGTTTCTCGGTTACACAAAATTGGTGTCGCCTGTAAACATTTATTGTATTTTTTGGTGTATTTTTGGATATTTTTGTCAACATGGATACACATATCGCCGGTTGGATTGTCTTGGTAAAATTCTTTTTAGAGGAATATTTATTGCATTGGGCGTTTATCATAAGCGTCCGGTGTGTTATTCCTACAATTTGACCTGTAATTTCATGTTTTCATAGTGTATTTTTGTCACGGCGTGCTGACAGTAAGAACGTGCTGCCTCGTGATTTTTTCATATCGGAACTTGGTATTGGCATTATTTTTTCTATTCTATTGCATAAATGTCGTTTGCTGGCGTTTTCATCAACGCACTGATAATGAAATATAGTTTAATTTGCTAGTATTTTTGTTACTCGTGTCTCTTTAAACACATGGGTGACGCATGATAATCTTGATTTGTAAACACGTGTTCAAGAGTACACCATTTTCGTAGTTTTTAATTGTTTTTCGTAATTAGGTGTTATATTGTCACACTCAAGCATTTATCTAACTTAGACAGTGTAACTTGTAGTAATTATTACTTATATTTTTGACATTTTTTTTTACTGTTTCGGTCGTCTTGTCTGTCGCCATTTTTGCGCTTAATCGACTGTGACGTTTTAAAGTGAAAGTAACTTTCATCTTCGATTTCACTATTCTGAAAACGTGTTTGTTTGAAGTTATTTCATGACACATGGAGGTTTTATACTGTCAAATGTCTATGGGGTGAAGTCAACTGGACATACTGTACTGTTAATGGTCACTGGTACAAGTTACACTGGCACATTTTCCCAGGCACAAAGTGGTTCCATACCGTCAAGGGGTTAATGATGCCATACACAACAGCATCAAGTCTAGATGGATTTCCTTCCCAGACACCAAGTAGTTTCCAATCATTGGTTTTCAAGGCATCAACATTACCCAATATACCCATACCACAAAGCGGCTATATACCATTCAATGGTCAGAGTACAATTGTCAACATAGTACCATCTAGCACCAATGTACCCATATTACAGGGTGGTTAAGTACCTATACTCCGAGCAGTTATACATATGTAAATGATTGAGTGGTCATTGTACAAATCTCATCATAGTATCAATTACATATTCCAACATTACTCCTATACCATAGGGCGCCTACTTACCGATTAGTGGTCAGGGTACAAATGTCAATAATGTAGCATATTAATAATGGAAACACAATATCAACATACAAAGCAGGTTCGTACACAAGATCAGCTTACACAACAGATACATGCTCCAACATTGCCAACTCAGAATCAGCAGACACAACAGATTTACACTCAAACACTGCAGATCCAAATCAACATGCAACAGCCGTAACATCACAATTTACAGACACAAATCAATTAGATTATCTCTCCACCACCTCAGCATTATGCAATGCAGCAAAACAGGCAAAATGTATACCATTTTAGCCAAGTACATCGACAAGCTCATATGTGAGATGTTCCATCTCAAATACTGCAAAATGTATCATGCCAAATTACATGTGTGGCACCAGCTCTGATGCAAGTCCTGACCCCAGGTAGTCGAGCAGATCAAGTCAGTCAGACTCAGTTACAGGGTAGTAGCGTACCTCCTGGCGCAGTTTTGACAGATATTGGTAGCATTCAGTACCAGGTCAAGTCAAGTTATATACCACTGGATACAGCCAGTACATAGAGAAGTTGATCTATTACTGATAATGTAGTGAAGATTTCCAAGACACAGATATCTTGTTACAAATATGAGTCGGCCCCGACAGAAGACATTTTAAAACCATAACGTGTAGAGGTCTCTGACCAGAGTTCTTGTTCCTTGTCCGGTAATATCCTTGAAATAGTCAAGGCAAGTGTTTGTTCTGACCATGCACGGATCACACAACCCCATGGAACTGAGCAAACACGCAAACATTCATGATATTGCAGCAGTGCAGACAACACAAATTTGCAAAGTGTGCATGCATTACTTCTTGCACTTAAGTTGCATTCTCTACAACCTGTGGTGCAAAAACCTCACCAGCAAATATTGCCACAACCACAACAACAGTTAATGCACTCACAAAAGAAGCATCCTCAACAAATAACATTGAGCGCTATCGAGCAACAACAAGCATCAGTGCAACACTTGTCAACCCAGATGTTAGCATCAGGTCACAGTGACACATGGAGTAGTGGGAGGTGCGATGTTTGTGGTGAACATAGGAATTAACATGTATTTTAACTCGCTGAGGCAACGACCAATGGCAGAGAGCAGCCAAACATGCATGACACACCTGAAGAATTCACTTGATTTGAACATATTTTATTATGCAAAATAATATTTACATAATAGGATTGGGCAGCAGGCAAAGCCTATTTAAGCCTTCTCCACTAGGTACAAGGTAGTCATATGTATAAAATACAAGAATTGTGGAGTTAAATGATACAATTAAGAATACATGATTTTTTTGTGTAGCAAAGTGAACAAAAGAAAAAAAAGAGGGAAAAAAAAGAAAAAATTGACAAAACCGGTTATAACAAAAGTAGAACAGAATTATCAAGTTTTGTCAATAAGGTTACAGCATATATATATAAATATAGGTATATGCATAATTTTGTTTACATTTTCAGTATATGTGTTAATTAAATTATTTTCTTTACACAAATCTTCTGGATTTTTTAATGTATTCATGTACAAGCTTGAACAATCTAACATTTTCATCATATGAAACATCATTATCTCCATACAGTAATAGATCTAAGGTAATTGGTTTTTGGAGATTTAACATAGATATTTGATGAAAGAGACAATTTCTTTCATCATTATATTTTGGGCACTCAAAGAAAAAATGATTTGCATTTTCAGTATGAAAGCCACAATAATCACAAACAGAATTTTTTCGAATAAAATCACAAAATAAGTCAGCATTTAAACTGCTAGCATTATTTCTTAGTTGACAATGTATAATGTGTTCCCTCCGATTCCCTAAATTAAAAAGTTTTGTAGGAGTCTTAAAAAAATGTTTCTTAATAGCATTTGAAAAGGAAGAATTCACTTGCCTGAGGACAGTCAAGAGATTTCATGTTCATGTCTATCAAAGGCTGTTCATTCTGAAAAACCATGTTGACTCTTTGGTCACAGACATGAAGACCTTCATGAAGGAAATGAAGGCAATTGATCTTGAGGAAAATTATCAGTTATATGATTGCCAGTGCTAGTGTGAGATATCTTAAGTTTTGTTAATAAATTATTGTGACTCATTAAGCAGAATGTTACATGTAATTATATATTTTCAGCCGCTGGTAAGTTTATGTTATTAACAAACCAGTAAAAATAATAAAATTCAATGATTAGCAATTGTATAAGTAACTCAAATATGTAGATCAGTCTTTTATTAGTTTTAGTGAACTTTTGTATATGAGCCAGTTTTTATTTTTATTAGAAACTAGTAAGTATTAGTTATGTAGTATTTGCTGTAGTTTTCGTATGTTAGTATAAAGAAAATACCGGTACAATATGCTTTTATTTCAATATGTAAGATACCTATCATGTTATGAACAAGTTAGTAGAATGTTATATGCTTGTCACTTTCACAACTGAAGTTCAATAAACTTAAATCATCATAATACTGGTATGTTATTCATGTACCTTTTATTTATTTGATGAAGAAGTGGAGTTCCAAAACCAGGGTCACGTCACATTTATAGTTTATTATTTACAGTATACTTTGTCAATATGTATC
The DNA here is from genome assembly GCF_963853765.1 of Magallana gigas. NCBI lineage: Eukaryota > Metazoa > Mollusca > Bivalvia > Ostreida > Ostreidae > Magallana > Magallana gigas. The sequence continues at coordinate 156,191 of NW_027062586.1, read as the reverse complement.
ATGTAACTTTTCATAGTTAACATATTCCCCGTCCGTGTTTTCATATTTTTGGTAATTCATATTTTCATAATTGTGTCATTGTACGAAGCATTCCTTTTCATGTAGAATTACTCTGATGAAAGATGAAGGTAGAGATATTGCAAATGATTGGTTGGCTGGCCTTAACCATCTCCATATGGAATATTTTCCCTTCTACAGAATCAAATACGGATTAAAATGGACAAATTTTGAAGTTTTTAAAATATTATATCACAATTCAGTTGCCGTTAAAGATACATATGATGTAAAAATTCTTTCAGCAAACATTATATGTGAACTCGAAAATGAAAATTAAGTGTTTAGAAGCCGATATGTAAATGCAGTTTTAGAATTTCCTTGGGCTGTGGAGACTTGTAAACGTGGAGGCATGGAGTTGAGCCAAGAATATCTGCTTCGTGTTCTTACATTTGTGACATGTGCGTGTTTGATACAAAATGGATATTATGTTAATTTTAGTTCCTTAATAACTTATGTAAGAGAAAGCTGCAAACTCAACATGATCTTCAAATGAACAAGGTTCTCTCAGTGTCTTGCCTCCATGGTCCTTTATCAAAACACGTTTATCGTATTTACGAAGATATTCCACATAAATTCGAATCTTCAGCACCAATAGTGAAATCAAAATCGGAACCAGAAGAAGACCTTAATGAGACAAAACCACAGCCTTTAGATGCTCCTATAAATCACGAGCAAACAGAAGAGCAAAATGTGCAGCATATTCCTTTAAGGCATATGCCAGCCAGACTGTTAATTCCATGGAATCAATTTGAAACCAAAATCTTGGACAATATAATTAAGAAAGGTAAAGAAACCTATCAAAGCATGTACACAAAGTATGTCCAAGAATGTGAAAGAAACATAATTTCAGACCGAACCTTCAATGCCTTTCGAGCAGCTGTTTTGAAAAAAATAAAGAAAGAAGAAAGACTCGATAAAAATGCTCTTATTTAAATTACAAAGGAAACTTAACGAAATGAGACTAAGTCGTTGTATGTTATGCTTGTGTCTTAATAGGACTATATGATAGTAATTACAACAAGAGGTCCATGGGGCCACATCGCTCACCTGAGCAACAATAGGCGTTCAAAAGATATTGTGCCATATGCCCCCTCGGTAGAATAACAATAATTGAATATTGTAAAGTATTCGAATTTTACACTCATTTTTGCATACACATAATCTTTGACATTGTACCTTTATGGATTACTATTTTTACTCAGAATACGAAAATCCTACGCAAGATATAACACTAAACATTTGGTAGGGGTACACTGTTAACTTTCAATTCCCTATATTTTCGTTCTGCCCCTCCATCTCCCCCCAATTTTTAAAGCGATCAAAATATGAGAGCATATAAGTACATTTTCTTCCTCAACTACTTACTAGTAATTGTATTTTTTTTTAAAAAATATAATAGTTATTGTATTTTAAAAAAATCCTATAGACCTGAAAAAGAAAATTTAATTTGTCTCTCCATTATAATTAAATGACTGTTGTTTACCTCGCGTAAACTCGTTTGACTATTATAACTTTACTTACACTTGATTGATGAATTCACTGGATTGAAAAATGCCCTCACGTGGCATGTTAAAGAGCTATCAAAATCAATATTACAGTATTGACAGGCACATCACTCTATTTTACGAAGGCCCACCCATTATTTTCATCTTAATTCAAAAATACCAAATGGCTACAAACCAGGATAATTTTCCACTGTAATATTTTCTTAGGAATAGCGATAATTCCTTTATCCCCGGAACAGAAATGTGTCAGAATTATGGAAACTGTTTTAACGGTGTCGTTTTTATTTACTCGTGTCTGAAAAACTATCAAAATTGATGTAGATTTTACATTATTAATTGTATAAAGAGGGGGCCCCAGAGAGTAGTTATATATACAGCATAGCATCCTTTAATTTCTTTGTACAAGTATTTAACATACTCTAATTCATTTAGAATTTCTAATGATCAACAGAAATTTCAGCGTCAGTCGTAGAATTATAAGCAAGATACAGAGCTAACAATTCTGCTAGATTTGAGTCATATTTTGTTCACATGAGATTATTACATTCAACTTAAGATTTTTAATTTGGTATTTCCTATTCAGCATTTAAAATGGAAAAAATGGCCTCAGATCTGTGTACAAACATAGAATTGTGAGCAAATCTTTTTATCTTGCGAAAAACTGAATTGTATTTTAATACTTTTTAATACATCAGATTTTGCTTGATTTGCACAGGTAAACAGTTAACTGTCTGATTTACCGAAATCTCTGTTTGATTTGATACGTAATAAATCACAAAAATACAGGCGATAGTTCAAGGTAACAGGGCATAAATAATGAAAACGAAACGAAAATCAAAACAAGCTAGAACCACCGTCATATGTGAAAACTGTCAACGCATTGAAATATTTAGCCTCAATTTACTTCACAAAATCGGCACAAATGTATTTTGCATGTTTCAAAGATTCCCTTCGTACGCGAACTGTTGCACAACAAACAAATTCATCATTGTCCGATCGACCCGTGTATCATTATGTCATGGCTGCTTTTAACAAAGAACCTCGTTTAAGGTATCACACCGGTAATCGACCAATCAAAATGGACTTAGTCAATTAAGTTCCATATACTGCAAAATTATTTTTTTCCTTGAATGCATTTTTACATTTTCCTTTACTCAGTTTTAAATTTTTTTTATACAACTGAAAAGGATATTTCATGTATTTTGTTAGGTGATGATCTTTTTCACAGGTATTACTTTTTCAGGGCAGCAGCTTCCTCGGGAGTGTGTAGTCTGTTTACATACAAACGGAAAACACGTGGTTTTTAGGGTAGAGCTGTTTGAAACTAGATATTTTGAGAAAATGCCATTGCCCTTTTTATGGTGTTAACTGATGAAATAGGTAACAAATAACATTTCCTCCGAATATTTTGTCATGAGAAATACAAACTGATTTTAAAGATTTTTTATCGTTAGGGTTAGGGTAAGGGTTAGGGTTAGGTTGGGTTGGGTAAGGGTTAGGGTTAGGGTAAAGGCATATTTACGAAATCATTTGCTGTATCAACTCGTCAATGTCACCGAATTGTCACGTGGTCTTTGAAGGGCGGAGTTAAAGCTGAATTATTAACAACACATATAAGCCTTCAAGTATAGCAACTCTCAATTTTTACAAACATTTTGACGGGTACTTCCCCCCCCCCCCAAACTGTCCCTTGCTACCAAAAGGTTCTTCGATTTCAACTGATTGTCTATGATTAAGATTACTGTAATATAAGCAATATATTCCAAAAGATTTAGAAGGTTTCCTTGTTGATTAACCATACTGATAATTTAACGAGAAACAGAAAGTCATGGGCTCCTTCATTGGGGTGGAACTTTTAAACAAAAGCATTTATCATTTAACTAATGCTGTCTATTTCTTTGTATTGATGTAATAAAAGATGAATTGGGATGTGAGGGTAAATTCCAAAAGATTTAGAATGTTTTCTTTGTGATTAACCATACTGATAATTAAATGAGAAACAGAAAATCATGGGTTCCTTCATTGGGGTGGAATTTTTAAACAAAAGCATTTATCATTTAACTAATGCTGTTTATTTCTTTGTATTGATGTAATAAAAGATAGATTAGGCTGCAAATATTAACACAAAAAGACTTAGTAGGTTTCCTATGTGATTAAATTGTACTGACATTTCAACGCGAAGCCGAAAACCATGGGTTCCCTCATAGAGGTTTAAATTCAAGTTAAAAGCACTTTTCTTTTAAATTTTACTGGTTATTTCCTTGTATTGATGTAATAAAAGATAAAAAGGGTGCCAGGATAAATTCAAACAAGATTTAGGAGTTTTTCTTGGTGATTAACCATACTTATAATTTAATGAGAAACAGAAAATCATGGGTTCTGTCAATGGGGTGGAATTTTTGAACAAAAGCATTTATCATTTAACTAATGCTGTTTATTTCTTTGTATTGATGTAATAAAAGATAGATTAGGCTGCAAACATTAACACAAAAAGACGAAGTAGTGTCCTGTGTGATTAACTGTACTGACATTTCAACGCGAAGCCGAAAACCATGGGTTCCCTCATGGAGGTTTAAATTCAAGTTAAAAGCACTTTTCTTTTAAATTTTACTGGTTATTTTCTTGTATTGATGTAATAAAAGATAAAAAAGGGTGCCAGGATAAATTCAAACAAGATTTAGGAGTTTTTCTTGGTGATTAACCATACTTATAATTTAATGAGAAACAGAAAATCATGGGTTCTGTCATTGGGGTGGAATTTTTGAACAAAAGCATTTATCATTTAACTAATGCTGTTTATTTCTTTGTATTGATGTAATAAAAGATAGATTAGGCTGCAAACATTAACACAAAAAGACTAAGTAGGTGTCCTGTGTGATTAACTGTACTGACATTTCAACGCGAAGACGAAAACCATGGGTTCCCTCATGGAGGTTTAAATTCAAGTTAAAAAGCACTTTTCTTTTAAATTTTACTGGTTATTTTCTTGTATTGATGAATAAAAGATAAAAAAGGAGTGCCAGGATAAATTCAAAAAAGATTTAGGTGTTTTTTTTAGTGACTCACTATATTAATTTTTTTTTTGTATGAACTGAAAATTATGAGCTCTTTTCTGAGCTTCAATTTCTGAATAAGATGATTTCTCACTTAATTAATGCTGATATTTCCCTTGTATTCATTTAATAACAGGTAGTTTAGGGTGCAAATATTAATCAAAGCAGGTTTAGGGTTAAGGTTAGGTTTAATTTTAGGTTAAGGGTTTGGGTTAGGGTTAGGGTAAGTTTTTCGGTTAAATTGAAGTAGGGTTAGGGTAAAAGCATATTTACGAAATCAATTGCTGTTTCAACTCGTCAATGTCACCGAATTGTCACGTGGTCTTTGAAGGGCGGAGTTAAAGCTGGATTGATACATGATTGCGCCCATGAGAAAAGGGTGCTTATGACATATTTTACAAAACAGAGAAATAACGTCACAAACATGACGTTACGTCATACTGCATCTGAAAAGCGTAAAATATATAACCTTTCATTTTTATCGCCTATAGTTTTTATACCTTTTTCTAAATTTATTTTTCACATTATTTTAAAAAATTTCTTATTATACTCTATTTGCACACAAATTTGATTAACTACATGTATTTCTGTTTTTCTCCGATTCCTTATTTTACGCGGGTACTTAATTCCGCGATTCAGCAGTTTTCCATCAAATTGCGAGAACATTTTTTTCAGAGTTTAATGTAGATTACATATGTCCAAAAATAAAACCGAGATTTTAAAATTCGCGAGATTCGCAATTTTACGTGAATAATAATTCCTCTCGTTTAAATATATGTAGGAATCTACGCTTATAGTGTGTGGATTAAGAAAGCAAAAAAAAAATGATCCTTACAAACACATATACTTGAATCGTCTTAATTCAGCAAGTACCGTTGCCGGTATTGTTTTAACTTTAAACTTATTTTCCTAATTCCTTTTCTAATAAATTACTAAAAATGCAGTAACTAGAAACATTTCTGGTTAATCAAGCTGAAAGGAGACAGTAAAAATCTATCTAAAGATAAGACAGATGAAAGTCTGCAGTTCTGCACAAATCTCACCGATTCGGTAAATACTTGCATTGTTTAGTTTCTCATAAGTTTAGATAACAAGTGGTTGTGTTTCCTCACACACTCTTAATATTAAGTAAAACGCTGCATTTACATGTACAAAGTGAATCTGATATGCCCTTAAAAAACACAATTCCTTGTTCTTATTCTTAACGAGGCCGAGTCTGATTATTTCTACCCTATATATTTTGATGAAATATATTGCATGAAGTTTTACTGTTATATCAATTGTTTTTAGATAAAAAAAAATATTAACGGCCCCGATTTCCTATGTAGTCTTGAATGTTATCAAATATTTAGAAGACACTATGGGAATTTGTTGAAAATGCGCTAAATCTCACTTTTTCCGCATATATTTTTTTTTTATCTCTGCCCATGATTTTTTTCGACCGATGGATTTAATGTTTAGAACTGGATCGTGAGGGTTTCGGCTCTATCAGTATCTATAGAGCTATGATTCACATCTGCTTTTTTATGAATTGGAGAGGCAAAACTGGGTGTGTATAGTAAGCCCAAATCAAACAAATAAATGCTATCTCTGGTGATTTATGCACGATATGAAGGTGGCAACATTGCAAAAAAATAAATAAATAAATAAATAAATGAATAAATATAATTAACATAACACGCCGTAGAGGTTTATGTAATTTTTTCTGCGATGATCGATACCTTCATAACCCGCATGAATCATCAATGAAAGTATTTTGTTGTTTCTATTTACATCCTGATTTTAACAGATTAATGAATTGTTCGTAAAGAGTAGGTAAAATTAACTAAAACATCAATACGTTAAATAAACGGAAAGGGTAAATCATCTTAAATGGGAGGTTAAGTCTGACTTCATCATGATTCTTTCGTGCAGTCCAGATTTTTTCTAAGTCGATTAATGTTTCGACCAATTGATAAACGGAGTGTGTCTATTTCAGTCCTGTCAGTTTCAAGAGAGTATGAATTACAATTAAGTTTCTTAAGAAATTGAGGGAATCATACTTGGTTTATGTGATTATAAACAAAGAAGTTAACTCAATGTACAACTTAATAAAAACACCATTTCATGTTCCGATCATGTTCCTAAAGACGATTTTGTTTTTAATACTGTTGTATGTGTTTTAAAGGTGTTAAACAGTCAACATTTTAGTGGTCCAGTTCAATGTAATGAACACTAGTGAATTTAAATATGCAGAAAGTCACTATCTGGGTGTTGGTTCCTGAGAATGATTCAGAAATTATGTAATCATACTCTTATACCTAAAAAAAATTAAAACTTCCTAAGTTTTATATTTAAACAAAGAGCCAGAACAAAAATGGTCATGAAATAGTACCTAGTACCATATATATAAAAGGGAAGAGTGATTACTTTTACCTCCAAATTATACATTGACATGATTTCTAAATATACGTTACAAACAAAAACTAGACGATAAACAAAATTGTACATTATGTTTATGCATGTTTTTTTTTTATATACAACATTCTTTAAGTCGCACGCATTATGCTTAAAAAAGTGAGAAACTGTTATCGTGCCAGTACCTACGGTGTCGCAAGAGTTCGGAATATTTTTCCAAACATGAGTAGTTAGTGATAATGTATTACTAAAAATGTTTGACATCATAATTACAGCTCATATTTTTACTACCATATATAAAATTATTGACTCGCTATTTTCTGCTTTAATTAATACCGATAAATCATGATCGAAAAAACTGTATAATATTATTAACGTTGAGCATACCTTATATTTTTTATTGGAATTTATTTTTAATTCGATTAGCATTAATTATTAATCAATAACTTTGTAATCGTCAAGACCGATTAGCATTAATTATTAATCAATAACTTTGTAATCGTCAAGACCAATCTCAATATAATTTCATTTTCTTGTGACAATTACTGAAGAACTTGGGAATATCAGACGATTTCACGATCCCGTCCGAACCTTGGCTTCCTTTTCATATTTTTTATAGTCGATGGAGCCGTTTCATTAAATTATTTACAACTTTAATGAAGTGTGTAAGATTTACAAATGATTTTGAAATATGTACATGTAGGATACATAAAGACTTATTATACAGCTTGATTACAGCGCAGTGACGGTGTATTTATATGCATTCATAAGCTTTGTATTATGGGTAATGGACGGTTGAGAGTAATCTTAAACAGATGGTGAAATATACATTCAAAACACGGAATCAATCTCTGCATACTGCATGTTTTCTCTATTATACTAAACCTACATATTTGCTGTGGAATAGTCACACACAGATGAAAAGTGTCTGGATGTTCTTTTGCAGGTGTGGGCACGCCCGAAATGTGAATAAGCAAAGGCGGTAGGGAGGGGCTTAATAATTGTAGAAAAACAATCACAGTAGTTCGAAAAAAATGTGTCTAGGAAAGTAAAAATATCCCACATACACTAAAAAAATACCTTTTTAAATTATGTGAAATTTATCAATATTGGATGGGGGTGAATATCATCCGATCCAGGAAATGGGTGCTCTTTTCCATAAAATCTGCATAAAGTCGAATGGAAAAATCTTTTGAACAGGAAGGGTGGTGTGGTGTAAAGGGTATGATCCCGGCAGTGGTAGAATTAACTTCTGGTTTTTTTATTGTGTTTATCTGTTAATATACAGGTTAAAGTCTAGTTACCGTGCTGAAAACTTCAAAAGAATAGTTCAGTGCTACTGTAATTGCATCAATAAGTTGTACAACGGATCACGATTAAACTATATTGTATAATACGTTACTTTTGATATATATTGTTTTCAAAGTTCATTACTAAAATATGACATATTGAATAATGTCACAAAAATAGCATAATTTATGTTGTTTAAGAACAAAAGCTACTTATATATTATAGCTATTGATTGTTTCTCGTTGATATCCTCGAATAAACTGAAACTAAACAGCCGCCCTTTTTTTCACTGGCAGACAACTGCGCTGACAGTAGAAATAACAAAAACCCTTTGTTTCTGAAATAAATGAATAGCATAGATGCAAGCATACAACTATATGCAGCAATAACAAAGTGCTGTATTTTACGTTTATTAAACGACTAATTCACAGTAATGATTGTTGACGTTGCGTATGTGAAACACGACGTCATGACTTTCATATTGAAAAAGCATCACTGTAAATGGGCAAAAAACTCTACTTAGAATAAGCGTATAGCCATAAAATTTTAGATTTGAGAATTTTAAGATGTGTTTAATTCAATTATGTAAAAATCTAAAAATGTGCAAAAAATGTCATAAGCACCCTATTCTCATGGGCGCAATCAAATATATATAGTGATTGTTTTTAGGTTAAATTTCTTTACCAGCCATTTTACCTCACATTTAAACCTGAAACCATAAACTTGGTGTTGAACCCTGTATGGGGGTTAAGTTTTGAACTTATACTTCAGTAGAAGCTCTTTTAAGACGAAATAAAATTCATTTAATGTTCCAGTTTGCATTAAAATTTACAAACATCAATTATTGTAAATGACGAAATGAACTCTTCTTAAAACTTCCACAATAGATGTTAAGCTGCAATGTTTGATGTAAAAGGTTAAGGTTAAAAGTTGAACCTTAAATGTCTTATTGAGTTTTCTAGGTATTAGTAAAGTTGTGTAAAGTCAACACAACAGACATATCCGCAAGTTTTCAATTTTACTTCTGATTCCCAGGAACCTAACATTAGGGGCCTACATATTGCAAATCAATTTCAACAAGAGTCCCCCCTCTAACTAATGATAATCATTAAAAATCATTTCATGAATATTAACAACACATATAAGCCTTCAAGTATAGCAACTCTCAATTTTTACAAACATTTTGACGGGTACTTTCCCCCCCCCCCCCCCAAACTGTCCCTTGCTACCAAAAGGTTCTTCGATTTCAACTGATTGTCTATGATTAAGATTACTGTAATATAAGCAATATATTCCAAAAGATTTAGAAGGTTTCCTTGTTGATTAACCATACTGATAATTTAACGAGAAACAGAAAGTCATGGGCTCCTTCATTGGGGTGGAACTTTTAAACAAAAGCATTTATCATTTAACTAATGCTGTCTATTTCTTTGTATTGATGTAATAAAAGATGAATTGGGATGTGAGGGTAAATTCCAAAAGATTTAGAATGTTTTCTTTGTGATTAACCATACTGGTAATTAAATGAGAAACAGAAAATCATGGGTTCCTTCATTGGGATGGAATTTTTAAACAAAAGCATTTATCATTTAACTAATGCTGTTTATTTCTTTGTATTGATGTAATAAAAGATAGATTAGGCTGCAAATATTAACACAAAAAGACTTAGTAGGTTTCCTATGTGATTAAATTGTACTGACATTTCAACCCGAAGCCGAAAACCATTGGTTCCCTCATGGAGGTTTAAATTCAAGTTAAAAGCACTTTTCTTTTAAATTTTACTGGTTATTTCCTTGTATTGATGTAATAAAAGACAAAAAAGGGTGCCAGGATAAATTCAAAAAAGATTTAGGAGTTTTTCTTGGTGATTAACCATACTGATAATTTAATGAGAAACAGAAAATCATGGGTTCTGTCATTGGGGTGGAATTTTTGAACAAAAGCATTTATCATTTAACTAATGCTGTTTATTTCTTTGTAATGATGTAATAAAAGATAGATTAGGCTGCAAACATTAACACAAAAAGACTAAGTAGGTGTCCTGTGTGATTAACTGTACTGACATTTCAACGCGAAGCCGAAAACCATGGGTTCCCTCATGGAGGTTTAAATTCAAGTTAAAAGCACTTTTCTTTTAATTTTTACTGGTTATTTTCTTGTATTGATGTAATAAAAGATAAAAAAGGGTGCCAGGATAAACTCAAAAAAGATTTAGGTGTTTTTTTAGTGACTCACTATATTAATTTTCTCTGTTTGAACTGAAAATTATGAGGTCTTTTCTGAGCTTCAATTTCTGAATAAATTGATTTCTCACTTAATTAATGCTGATATTTCCCTTGTATTCATTTAATAACAGGTAGTTTAGGGTGCAAATATTAATCAAAGCAGGTTTAGGGTTAAGGTTAGGTTTAGGTTTAGGTTAAGGGTTAGGTTTACGGTTAGGGTAAGTTTTTCAGTTAAATTGAAGTAGGGTAAAGGCAAATTGGGTTAGGGTTAGGGTCAGGGTCAGGGTTAGGGGTTAGGGGTTAGGGTAAGGGTTGGGTTAGGGTTAGGGTTAGGGTTAGGGTATAGGCACTTTGACGAGATGCGTGTGCGGGAATGCGGGACTCCGTCTATTAATCCACGTGACTGTCAATCATTTCTTTCTATAAATATCTGATGATTTGGTGTTTTATCATTCTTTTGATTGTGACTTTGTTGGATTATATGGTTTTTTCACTTGTTAAAGGTAACTGCTTTTTTTAATATCATTATTTAATTGCTCATTATCCTGCATTCTAATGTTAAGTAGCAATAGATATGAAATTTTATAAACATAGTAGTTATTCCTGGTAGTAATTGATAGACTATTGAATTGATCTATAGTTTACAATTAAATTTCAATTGTAGCAAGATATTCATCAAATGTAGTGAATGATTGATATTAATGAAACTTTTTGATATACTTAATTAAGATAATTACGTTTAAAACTTTGGCTCATTAAACTTAAGGTCTAACATTGTTTTACTCTGTGTTGAACCCGTGTATACACTGGGATCAACTAGGGTATACCCTGAGTTTACCCTGGGTATACCCCGGGTATACCCTGGGTTTACCCCGGGTATACCCTGGGTTTACCCCAGGTATACCCTGGGTTTACCCCGGGTATACCCTTGGTGTACCCAGGGTATACCCTGGGTTAAACCCGGGTATATCCTGGGTTTAACCCGGGTATACCCTGAGTTTATCCCGGGTTTAACCCGGGTATACCCTGGGTTTACCCCGGGTATACCCTGGGTTAAACCCGGATATACCCTGGGTTAAACCCGGGTATACCCTGGGTTAAACCCGGGTATACCCTGGGTTAAACCTGGGTATACTCTAGGTTAAACCTGCGTTTAATCTGTGTTAAACCCGGGCATACTCTTGGTTAAACCCAGCGTATACCCTGGGTTTTACCCGGGTGTACCCTGGATTAAACCATGGTAAAGGCCGAGTTATATTTAGGTTTACCCCGGAATATACCCTAGACTATACTCGGGTTTAACCCAAGGTTGATCTTTGAGAATAGAGTTTAATATATTTTTGTTAAAAAATTAATTAATTGAGATATAATGCCGGGTAATTATTTCTTATCATCATCTAAGTTGAAAATTAGATATTATAAAAAAAAAAGCTTTTGTCATTACGAGTGTCTAAACACGTCATATTTTTTAAAAATTTTAGATGGATATGGAAGATACGGAACAAACTTTTTCTGAAACGATGTTGGAGAATTTCAACCTAGCCAAGGCGTACAATTTTGTATCTGAAACACCACAACTCTTTTTAAGAAGGGATGATCGGATTTTTGGAAGATGTCTGACAGTCGATGAAGTAGAAAGAGAAGTATGGTTGAGATATTCCTTTGACATTGATGGATGCGTTGTGGAGTTTAAATCTTTGGCCGCAATAAGAATGCCCGTGAGACATATCACACTGTTTCCAAATGATAATGCAAGTCTACGGAACGTTAGAGGCTTTTTGAAAAAGCACGTCAGATTAACAGAATACAGTAAAAGCGAACTTATGACCTTCTCAAACAGCTTAGGTTTCCAGCTATTTTATGAAAGAGGGTGGGAATGTTGGATAGCTTTAATTCCTATGCACCAGATGCATTCAGTTGCATTATCCATTCAGCAAGTGAGACAACAAGCCCTCGCCACATTTCTTCAGCTGAGAGAGAATTTTAAAAATACACTAATGGCTCTTGCTTTGCGTGGAGAGGCTAGAAGAACTCTCGAAAAGAATGACATAAATGACGTTCGAAAAATGTTCATTTTACCTGACGATTGTTATGCAATACTCGATGCTTTGCAAGCATCTTTAAACCAACTGACCCAAACTGGACTTTTTAGACCAATCATATTTTGCTTCCGCTTTGGTGAAAAAATGACCTGTGGATTATCATTGTCAGATTTTAATACCCAATTTACATTGCGTACAACTATCCATGTTGCTGCAAACATACTGTCAGACTCTGAAGAAGTTGATCTTCTTTGGTCTACTGCGGGATTGCAACAAATCATCGGCCACAGAGGAACACTTTGTACATGCTTATCATTCAAAGACTGTGCCAACTATCAGAGCAATCTAGATGGAAGACCAATGGATATCAAAACTTGTTTGCGGACGATTTGTCGTTTTCCACACGAGGTGCAGTTTGTTCAACTTTACGCTGACATTCCACATCGTCAACCCAATTGTCGATATCATCCAGTGTCGGGTTGCATTGTTGGAGGTATGTGTTTCCCACGATCGACAGCAGAGGCATTCCTACGCGACGCTGATCATTATATATCTACATTGCAAAGCAACTGGACATTACTAAGGAGAAGTACATGTAGGATTGAATTTGTTGTTTCGCAGGATTCAGTTGCTGACCATATAAATGCTATGGATTTTATTAATTTAACCTATCTAGAAGTACTTTTAGAAACTGTACCTCTGTTGGTGCCTTTTCCTTTGCATATTCTAACATGCATTCGACATTTGGGTTTATGGATTTGCAAGGAACTTAAAGAATTATTGAACGAGTATAAAAAAACAGGAAATGTGCGTGCCACCTGGCAATCCTATCAGTTGGAACTAGCCTCCGAAAAACTTTTGTGGGGAAAGCCACTTTGTGGAAGGAGTACATCTTACTCTATCAATCTAGGACCAGGAGCTCTTGGTCCCAGTAGAAGTTCAACTGACCACTATGGATTTCTATCTTTAGAAGTGTACTCAACCTGTATGCAAAACGAATATAGCATTCCCCCACAAGAAATATGGACAACATCTGAGGTCATATCTAAGATGATAAAACGGTCAGTGGGATTGCACGATCACTTGGATGGCAGCTATGGAGTCATTGGTCGACATTTGGTTATTGCCTTACTACATGACCTGCACGAAACTGGCAAGGCTGCCAGTTACGTTCTTTTTGAAGATTTCCTACGAGAGATAAAATCTTGCAAGACAACATTTAAGACAGTCGGTGCTGTAACAATTAGATCGCTGGTCAAACTGTTAACAACAAACAGAAGAACAAATTCCCAAATGGTTTTCCCCAGCTTGTACCTGCTCTTGGATAAAAGTAATATATCAGTGGCAGAAGTCATAAAAGCTGGTATTCTTGAACTTGACCTTAAACATTTTCCAGCTGTTACAACATATGACAGGCATGGGAATATGACACTGACTTGGTCATTTAATGATAAATTCTGGACGGTTGTATATGACAAACGTTCTACAGATATCACAGAAAACACACTTGTCACAATATCAGATTTAGTAAGAGGTGAATTGGAAAAACGGGGGCTAATATACCCAAGTAAGATTAAGAAAACCCCAAAGATTCTTCCTTGGTTAACAATGTGCCTTCGAAGGCTCCAGAAAGAAAATATGGATATGGAACAATTAGTAATACCAATGACGTATATCAGCTGTATTGCACTTTTGATGCAGGGCCAATATGTCGAATATGACAGGTTAGCTTTACTGACGATCGACCTACCGGTAGATAAGAACAAAATGATCGCCTTGGAGATTTTGTCAAAGTTGCAATTGGCCAGCTTTAGATTTCGCAATTTGCAGTTAAATCGCTTGCACTTCACCATCCCACATAAACTTGAAATGTTGACAGGTGCAGAAAAGAAAAGTACGAAGAAGGGAGAAACAAAGCAATCAGAAGAGGTTACTACCAATGACAATAAAGTCGAAGAACTCCCCCCAAAATACGTCGATCATGACTATGCTGACGATGACCCTATTCTATTTGATAAAGACATCGGACATCGAAGAACTTCCACTTGCTTCCCGATTTCTACATCCTTGAAAGCTCCCTGGTCAGCCCAAGAGTTGGAATTCCTGCATGCTCAAAGGTTGGCAGAAGTTACCATTCGTGAAAAATACGAACGCTTTAAATTACAGTGTTTAAGATCAAATATTCCTTTCCGTACATTTCGGGCTTTTGAAACAAAACTTCAAAGACTTTCAAATAAGTAAATATATGCTGCAAGAAGCATAATTTAATTGCATTTACATTTAACAGTTATGTGAGTTATAAGTCATGTTTGATTATAAGCAGGATATTGTTGATTTCGGAATTTCTACATCGGCAATCACTAAAGCAAATAAATTTTGTCTAAGTTTATTTTTGTCTGAGTATTTAATTTGGAAGTAAATGTGAAAAAAGTAATCTTTGACTTTTATTTCTTTATCAAACATTTATCAGGGAGTTTGTGGAATTAAGAACATTTTTTTTAACTTCTTAAATAGTTTCCGTCGAGTCTATTTTTTGATAATGTATTGTGTAGAGAATGGAAGTACTTAAGAATAAAAAATTGTTTAGATGGCTAAAAGTTTCTTGTGAATCAACCTAATGAACTAAGAACTTCAATTAAATACTGAGAAAGGGTTTTTTTTCTTCAAGGTCATGATTTCACAAAGTCTCCATTTATGTTGAATAAGAAAATTGAAAATGTTTTGGATTTTTTTTATCATAGTGTATAATTTATTAATGGTTTAAGTTCGCAGACAGATCTTTGTCCGCAAACATAGCGTACTAAATAAATCACGCACAAAAAAGTATGAATGAACTATTTCACCTCTTTTTGAACTGTTTTATAATTTAAAACGGCAAGTTAATCTTTTACCATAACTTGCAATTACAGGACAAAGTAAACTCTAATATTTGGCATTTGCAAATGCTTACTCGAACGTTGAGCTTATGGATTGATGATACACAAGCCGTGTTAACTAGTCTTTCCCATCACTCAGAGCGCCTGCTAACGTTAACACAGAAAGCACAGTCATTGTTTCCTTGTCACTCCTTCAGTGCAGACGGTGATTTTCTTAGGAGAGGTAAGCAATTCATTAATTGAAAGTAATCAGTATACCTAATGATAAAGAATGTTTAGAATGCAAAATTAATTTCTTGTTTGTCTAAAGGAAGTTCAAATACAAAAATAATAATATTAAATCATTCTACAATTTTAGAATATGTACAGACTTCCATAGATAAGATTAAAATGACTCAATCAAACACAATTGGTTTTGTTCTTATAAAACAAAATATTTTGTCACATACGTTTATTTTAATTATTTTACGATGTTCCTGTGCATTACAGATTCCTCACTTGTCTTGAATTAAATAGCAGTATGGAGAATGACTGGCTATCCGAAGGTAATTTTTATAACATAAATATTGAAACATTGTTTAATATAGCAAGCATATTACAACTTTACATGCATGTTTTTGAATCATATTTGATAGATGAAAACGATCCAAAGTATGAAGCCTTAAGAGAATTTGTCCTTGAGACTCTCGGGAAGTTCAGTCGTAAAATAAGAGAAGTTGGTATTAAGCTTGAAAACCTTGAAAAAAAATTGGACTCAGGAACAGAATGTGCCAAGTTCGAAGCTGATTTGGACCAAATTCATAAGAAAATTGATAAAGAGGTGAAGCCTGAATTTGAAAACGCACTTTCCTTCCAAATTAGTCAAGTGAACTCGAGAATAGACGAGTTAGAAATGGCTCTAGTAAATCCTAAAAAGAGAAAAATGATAGACAATGAAGAATTTGAAGAAGAGGAAACAGAAGCTAAGATCGCGACATCTGTGGAAGAATTAAATGAAAACATAAGAAAAGAAGTCGCGGAAGTGTTCAAGAGCATCGAAAGGAGCTACCGCAAAGAACAGGAAAAAGTTTCGAAGTTACAGCTAGCGTACATTCATTACTGGCTGGGATTGCAGGAAACCATTTCTCCAAGTAAGTATAATATACTCCATGTATAGCAACGGGGAAACGTTTATAGTTAAATTAAGATAAAAGAATGAATGCCAGTTTCATTTATTCGTAATGCTTATGCTTTGAGATAGAATGAGAACTCAAAAAGTGTTGTTTTGTTACAATAGCAAAAATGGTAGACATCCAAAATTTGATAAAAGATGGTGTGGAGGATCGCATATGGAGCGAGGGATGGAAGCCAGACGTTCGCAGGGATTTCACCAACTATTTACAGGACAAAGTAAAGAAAATAGTCAAGAAGAAAAGAGCAATCAACGAAAGAACAAAGCTCCAGCAAGAGCTAAACAAATTGGTTGGGAATGATTTGCAATAAAAGTTTGCTTATGGTTTGTGTAAAAAGAAAAGCATCTGTTCACTAAGTATTGCTTATCATTTATGTTATCCTTTATGTAAACCTTTTGTTAGTGCAAATTTGCTAAAGTAATGAAGGTAAAAGAAGCAGGAAGCTATATATTATATTAACATTATGTTGATGTAAGGAAAGTAACTTCATAAAATATATGTTGATGTCATTTTTGATAAGAGTAAAAAATGAGTATGTTTTAACAACAAATATGAAAACTAATAAACGAATGATCTTTAAAATAATTTGTTGGTTAGTTTTTCAACAGTCCGCCCAGCGCAACATCAGTTATACATAGTGGATAAAACTTTATCCCTTTAAAAATCCAAGTTTGGGAAAGTTTAATGTATATTTAATTTCAACAGCCTCAGTACAACATTATCCCCGAATATCAAGGTCTGGGATTAGATTTTAGATGATAAACCCGGGATGACCCTAAAAATCAGGGTAAGCTCGGGGTTAGCCCTTAAACTTCCGGGTTGGGGAAGGGTTGGTGGATATTTCATGTGACCTACCTCTGTACAACATTATCCCCGAATATCAAGGTCTGGGATTAGATTTTAGATGATAAACCCGGGATGACCCTAAAAATCAGGGTTAGCTCGGGGTTAGCCCTTAAACTTCCGGGTTGGGGAAGGGTTGGTGGATATTTCATGTGACCTACCTCTGTACAACATTATCCCCGAATATCAAGGTCTGGGATTAGATTTTAGATGATAAACCCGGGATGACCCTAAAAATCAGGGTTAGCTCGGGGTTAGCCCTTAAACTTCCGGGTTGGGGAAGGGTTGGTGGATATTTCATGTGACATACCTCTGTACAACATTATCCCCGAATATCAAGGTCTGGGATTAGATTTTAGATGATAAACCCGGGATGACCCTAAAAATCAGGGTAAGCTCGGGGTTAGCCCTTAAACTTCCGGGTTGGGGAAGGGTTGGTGGATATTTCATGTGACCTACCTCTGTACAACATTATCCCCGAATATCAAGGTCTGGGATTAGATTTTAGATGATAAACCCGGGATGACCCTAAAAATCAGGGTAAGCTTGGGGTTAGCCCTTAAACTTCCGGGTTGGGGAAGGGTTGGTGGATATTTCATGTGACCTACCTCTGTACAACATTATCCCCGAATATCAAGGTCTGGGATTAGATTTTAGATGGTAAACCCGGGATGACCCTAAAAATCAGGGTTAGCTCGGGGTTAGCCCTTAAACTTCCGGGTTGGGGAAGGGTTGGTGGATATTTCATGTGACCTACCTCTGTACAACATTATCCCCGAATATCAAGGTCTGGGATTAGATTTTAGATGATAAACCCGGGATGACCCTAAAAATCAGGGTTAGCTCGGGGTTAGCCCTTAAACTTCCGGGTTGGGGAAGGGTTGGTGGATATTTCATGTGACCTACCTCTGTACAACATTATCCCCGAATATCAAGGTCTGGGATTAGATTTTAGATGATAAACCCGGGATGACCCTAAAAATCAGGGTTAGCTCGGGGTTAGCCCTTAAACTTCCGGGTTGGGGAAGGGTTGGTGGATATTTCATGTGACCTACCTCTGTACAACATTATCCCCGAATATCAAGGTCTGGGATTAGATTTTAGATGATAAACCCGGGATGACCCTAAAAATCAGGGTTAGCTCGGGGTTAGCCCTTAAACTTCCGGGTTGGGTTAGGGTAGGGTTAGGGTTAGGGTTGGGGTTAGGGTTAGGATTAGGGTAAGGGTTAGGGTTAGGATTAGGGTTAGGGTTAGGGTTAGGGTTAGGGTTAGGGGTTAGGGTTAGGGTTAGGGTTAGGGTTGGGTTAGGGTTAGGGTTAGGGTTAGGGTTATGGTTGGGGTTGGGGTTAGGGTTAGGGTTAGGAATAGGGTTAGGGTTAAGGCATATTTACGAAATCATTTGCTGTATCAACTCGTCAATGTCACCGAATTGTCACGTGGTCTTTGAAGGGCGGAGTTAAAGGTTGATTGATATATATATAGTGATTGTTGTTTAGGTTAAATTTCTTTAGCAGCCATTTTACCTTACATTTAAACCTGAAACCATAAACTTGATGTTGAACCCTGCATGGGGGTTAAGTTTTGAACTTATACTTCAGTAGAAGCTCTTTTAAGACGAAAATAAAAATCATTTAATGTTCCGGTTTGCATTAAAATTTACAGAAATCAATTAGGCCTACATATTGCAAATCAATTTCAACAAGAGTTCCCCCTCTAACTAATGATAATCATTAACAATCATTTCATGAATATTAACAACACTTATAAGCCTTCAAGTATAGCAACTCTTAATTTTACCAAAAAAATTTTACGGGTACTTTTTCCCCCCGAAACTGTCCCTTGCTACCAAAAGGTTCTTCGATTTCAACTGATTGTCTATGATTAAGATTACTGTAATATAAGCAATATATTCCAAAACATTTAGAAGGTTTCCTTGTTGATTGACCATACAGATAATTTAACGAGAAACAGAAAGTCATGGGCTAATTCATTGGGTTAGGGTTAGGGTTAGGGTTAGGGTTAGGGTAAAGGCATATTTACGAAATCATTTGCTGTATCAACTCGTCAATGTCACCGAATTGTCACGTGGTCTTTGAAGGGCGGAGTTAAAGGTGGATTGATATATATATAGTGATTGTTGTTTAGGTTAAATTTCTTTAGCAGCCATTTTACCTTACATTTAAACCTGAAACCATAAACTTGATGTTGAACCCTGCATGGGGGTTAAGTTTTGAACTTATACTTCAGTAGAAGCTCTTTTAAGACGAAAATAAAAATCATTTAATGTTCCGGTTTGCATTAAAATTTACAGAAATCAATTAGGCCTACATATTGCAAATCAATTTCAACAAGAGTTCCCCCTCTAACTAATGATAATCATTAACAATCATTTCATGAATATTAACAACACTTATAAGCCTTTAAGTATAGCAACTCTTAATTTTACCAAAAAAATTTGACGGGTACTTTTTCCCCCCGAAACTGTCCCTTGCTACCAAAAGGTTCTTCGATTTCAACTGATTGTCTATGATTAAGATTACTGTAATATAAGCAATATATTCCAAAACATTTAGAAGGTTTCCTTGTTGATTGACCATACAGATAATTTAACGAGAAACAGAAAGTCATGGGCTAATTCATTGGGGTGGAACTTTTAAACAAAAGCATTTATCATTTAACTAATGCTGTCTATTTCTTTGTATTGATGTAATAAAAGATAGATTAGGCTGCAAATATTAAAACAAAGAGACTTAGTAGGTTTCCTATGTGATTAAACTGTACTGACATTTCAACGCGAAGCCGAAAACCATGGGTTCCCTCATGGAGGTTTAAATTCAAGTTAAAAGCACATTTCTTTGAAATCTTACTGGTTATTTCTTTGTATTGATGTTGAAAAGATACAGAAAAAGGTGCCAGGATAGATTCCAAAAGATTTAGGAGTTTTCCTTGGTGATTAACCATACTGATAATTTAATGAGAAACAGATAATCATGGGTTCTGTCATTGGGGTGGAATTTTTGAACAAAAGCATTTATCATTTAACTAATGCTGTTTTATTTCTTTGTATTGATGTTATAAAAGATAAGTTAGGCTGCAAATATTTACACAAAAAGACTAAGTAGGTGTCCTGTGTGATTAACTGTACTGACATTTCAACGCGAAGCCAAAAACCATGGGTTCCTTCATGGAGGTTTAAATTCAAGTTAAAAGCACTTTTCTTTTAAATTTTACTGGTTATTTCCTTGTATTGATGTAATAAAAGTTAAAAAAGGGTGCCAGGATAAATTCAAAAAGATTTAGGAGTTTTTCTTAGTGACTCACTATACTAATTTTCTCTGTATGAACTGAAAATTATGAGCTCTTTTTTGGGCTGCAATTTCTGAATAAAATGATTTCTCACACTTAATTAATGCTGATTTTCCCTTGTATTCATTTAATAACAGGTAATTTAGGGTGCACATATTAATCAAAGCAGGTTTAGGGTTAGGGTTAGGGTTAGGGTGGGTTGGGGTTAGGTTTAGGGTTAGGGTTGGGTTGGGGTTAGGGTTAGGTTTAGGTTTAGGTTAAGGGTTAGGGTTAGGGTTAAATTGAAGTAGGGTAAAGGCATATTTACGAAATCATTTGCTGTATCAACTCGTCAATGTCACCGAATTGTCACGTGGTCTTTGAAGGGCGGAGTTAAAGGTGGATTGATATATATATAGTGATTGTTGTTTAGGTTAAATTTCTTTAGCAGCCATTTTACCTTACATTTAAACCTGAAACCATAAACTTGATGTTGAACCCTGCATGGGGGTTAAGTTTTGAACTTATACTTCAGTAGAAGCTCTTTTAAGACGAAAATAAAAATCATTTAATGTTCCGGTTTGCATTAAAATTTACAGAAATCAATTAGGCCTACATATTGCAAATCAATTTCAACAAGAGTCCCCCCTCTAACTAATGATAATCATTTACAATCATTTCATGAATATTAACAACACTTATAAGCCTTCAAGTATAGCAACTCTTAATTTTACCAAAAAAATTTGACGGGTACTTTTCCCCCCCGAAACTGTCCCTTGCTACCAAAAGGTTCTTCGATTTCAACTGATTGTCTATGATTAAGATTACTGTAATATAAGCAATATATTCCAAAACATTTAGAAGGTTTCCTTGTTGATTGACCATACAGATAATTTAACGAGAAACAGAAAGTCATGGGCTAATTCATTGGGGTGGAACTTTTAAACAAAAGCATTTATCATTTAACTAATGCTGTCTATTTCTTTGTATTGATGTAATAAAAGATAGATTAGGCTGCAAATATTAAAACAAAGAGACTTAGTAGGTTTCCTATGTGATTAAACTGTACTGACATTTTAACGCGAAGCCGAAAACCATGGGTTCCCTCATGGAGGTTTAAATTCAAGTTAAAAGCACATTTCTTTGAAATCTTACTGGTTATTTCTTTGTATTGATGTTGAAAAGATACAGAAAAAGGTGCCAGGATAGATTCCAAAAGATTTAGGAGTTTTCCTTGGTGATTAACCATACTGATAATTTAATGAGAAACAGATAATCATGGGTTCTGTCATTGGGGTGGAATTTTTGAACAAAAGCATTTATCATTTAACTAATGCTGTTTTATTTCTTTGTATTGATGTTATAAAAGATAAGTTAGGCTGCAAATATTTACACAAAAAGACTAAGTAGGTGTCCTGTGTGATTAACTGTACTGACATTTCAACGCGAAGCCAAAAACCATGGGTTCCTTCATGGAGGTTTAAATTCAAGTTAAAAGCACTTTTCTTTTAAATTTTACTGGTTATTTCCTTGTATTGATGTAATAAAAGTTAAAAAAGGGTGCCAGGATAAATTCAAAAAGATTTAGGAGTTTTTCTTAGTGACTCACTATACTAATTTTCTCTGTATGAACTGAAAATTATGAGCTCTTTTTTGGGCTGCAATTTCTGAATAAAATGATTTCTCACACTTAATTAATGCTGATTTTCCCTTGTATTCATTTAATAACAGGTAATTTAGGGTGCACATATTAATCAAAGCAGGTTTAGGGTTAGGGTTAGGGTTAGGGTTGGGTTGGGGTTAGGTTTAGGGTTAGGGTTGGGTTGGGGTTAGGGTTAGGTTTAGGTTTAGGTTAAGGGTTAGGGTTAGGGTTAGGGTTAAATTGAAGTAGGGTAAAGGCATATTTACGAAATCATTTGCTGTATCAACTCGTCAATGTCACCGAATTGTCACGTGGTCTTTGAAGGGCGGAGTTAAAGGTGGATTGATATATATATAGTGATTGTTGTTTAGGTTAAATTTCTTTAGCAGCCATTTTACCTTACATTTAAACCTGAAACCATAAACTTGATGTTGAACCCTGCATGGGGGTTAAGTTTTGAACTTATACTTCAGTAGAAGCTCTTTTAAGACGAAAATAAAAATCATTTAATGTTCCGGTTTGCATTAAAATTTACAGAAATCAATTAGGCCTACATATTGCAAATCAATTTCAACAAGAGTCCCCCCTCTAACTAATGATAATCATTAACAATCATTTCATGAATATTAACAACACTTATAAGCCTTCAAGTATAGCAACTCTTAATTTTACCAAAAAAATTTGACGGGTACTTTTTCCCCCCGAAACTGTCCCTTGCTACCAAAAGGTTCTTCGATTTCAACTGATTGTCTATGATTAAGATTACTGTAATATAAGCAATATATTCCAAAACATTTAGAAGGTTTCCTTGTTGATTGACCATACAGATAATTTAACGAGAAACAGAAAGTCATGGGCTAATTCATTGGGGTGGAACTTTTAAACAAAAGCATTTATCATTTAACTAATGCTGTCTATTTCTTTGTATTGATGTAATAAAAGATAGATTAGGCTGCAAATATTAAAACAAAGAGACTTAGTAGGTTTCCTATGTGATTAAACTGTACTGACATTTCAACGCGAAGCCGAAAACCATGGGTTCCCTCATGGAGGTTTAAATTCAAGTTAAAAGCACATTTCTTTGAAATCTTACTGGTTATTTCTTTGTATTGATGTTGAAAAGATACAGAAAAAGGTGCCAGGATAGATTCCAAAAGATTTAGGAGTTTTCCTTGGTGATTAACCATACTGATAATTTAATGAGAAACAGATAATCATGGGTTCTGTCATTGGGGTGGAATTTTTGAACAAAAGCATTTATCATTTAACTAATGCTGTTTTATTTCTTTGTATTGATGTTATAAAAGATAAGTTAGGCTGCAAATATTTACACAAAAAGACTAAGTAGGTGTCCTGTGTGATTAACTGTACTGACATTTCAACGCGAAGCCAAAAACCATGGGTTCCTTCATGGAGGTTTAAATTCAAGTTAAAAGCACTTTTCTTTTAAATTTTACTGGTTATTTCCTTGTATTGATGTAATAAAAGTTAAAAAAGGGTGCCAGGATAAATTCAAAAAGATTTAGGAGTTTTTCTTAGTGACTCACTATACTAATTTTCTCTGTATGAACTGAAAATTATGAGCTCTTTTTTGGGCTGCAATTTCTGAATAAAATGATTTCTCACACTTAATTAATGCTGATTTTCCCTTGTATTCATTTAATAACAGGTAATTTAGGGTGCACATATTAATCAAAGCAGGTTTAGGGTTAGGGTTAGGGTTAGGGTGGGTTGGGGTTAGGTTTAGGGTTAGGTTAGGGTTAGGGTTAGGGTTAGGGTTAGGGTTAGGGTTAGGGTTAGGGTTAGGGGTTAGGGTTAGGGTTGGGGTTAGGGTTAGGGTTAGGGTTAGGGTTAGGGTTGGGGTTAGGGTTAGGGTTAGGGTTAGGGTTAGGGTTAGGGTTAGGGTTAGGGTTAGGGTTAGGGTTAGGGGTTTGGGTTAGGGGTTTGGGTTAGGGTTAGGGTTAGGGTTAGGGTTAGGGTTAGGGTTAGGGTTAGGGGTTTGGGTTAGGGTTAGGGTTAGGGTTAGGGTTAGGGTTAGGGTTAGGGTTAGGGTTAGGGTTTGGGTTAGGGTTAGGGTTAGGGTTAGGGTTAGGGTTAGGGTTAGGGGTTAGGGTTAGGGTTAGGGTTGGGGGTTAGGGTTAGGGTTAGGGTTAGGGTTAGGGTTAGGGTTAGGGTTAGGGTTGGGTTAGGGTTAGGGTTAGGGTTAGGGTTAGGGTTAGGGTTAGGGTTAGGGTTAGGGTTAGGGTTAGGGTATAGGCACTTTGACGAGATGCGTGTGCGGGAATGCGGGACTCCGCCTATTAATCCACGTGACTGTCAATCATTTCTTTCTATAAATATCTGATGATTTGGTGTTTTATCATTCTTTTGATTGTGACTTTGTTGGATTATATGGGTTTTTCACTTGTTAAAGGTAACTGCATTTTTTAATATCATTATTTAATTGCTCATTATCCTGCATTCTAATGTTAAGTAGCAATAGATATGAAATTTTATAAGCATAGTAGTTATTCCTGGTAGTAATTGATAGACTATTGAATTGATCTATAGTTTACAATTAAATTTCAATTGTAGCAAGATATTCATCAAATGTAGTGAATGATTGATATTAATGAAACTTTTTGATATACTTAATTAAGATAATTACGTTAAAAACTTTGGCTCATTAAACTTAAGGTCTAACATTGTTTTACTCTGTGTTGAACCCGTGTATACACTGGGATCAACTAGGGTATACCCTGAGTTTACCCTGGGTATACCCCGGGTATACCCTGGGTTTACCCCGGGTATACCCTTGGTGTACCCAGGGTATACCCTGGGTTAAACCCGGGTATATCCTGGGTTTAACCCGGGTATACCCTGAGTTTATCCCGGGTTTAACCCGGGTATACCCTGGGTTTACCCCGGGTATACCCTGGGTTAAACCCGGGTATACCCTGGGTTAAACCCGGGTATACCCTGGGTTAAACCCGGGTATACCCTGGGTTAAACCTGGGTATAATCTAGGTTAAACCCGCGTTTAATCTGTGTTAAACCCGGGCATACTCTTGGTTAAACCCAGCGTATACCCTGGATTAAACCATGGTAAAGGCCGAGTTATATTTAGGTTTACCCCGGAATATACCTTAGACTATACTCGGGTTTAACCCAAGGTTGATCTTTGAGAATAGAGTTTAATATATATTTTTGTTAAAAAATTAATTAATTGAGATATAATGCTGGATAATTATTTCTTATCATCATCTAAGTTGAAAATTAGATATTATAAAAAAAAAAGCTTTTCTCATTACGAGTGTCTAAACACGTCATATTTTTAAAATTTTTTAGATGGATATGGAAGATACGGAACAAACTTTTTCTGAAACGGTGTTGGAGAATTTCAACCTAGCCAAGGCGTACAATTCTGTATCTGAAACACCACAACTCTTTTTAAGAAGGGATGATCGGATTTTTGGAAGATGTCTGACAGTCGATGAAGTAGATAGAGAAGTATGGTTGAGATATTCCTTTGACATTGATGGATGCGTTGTGGAGTTTAAATCTTTGGCCGCAATAAGAATGCCCGTGAGACATATCACACTGTTTCCAAATGATAATGCAAGTCTACGGAACGTTAGAGGCTTTTTGAAAAAGCACGTCAGATTAACAGAATACAGTAAAAGCGAACTTATGACCTTCTCAAACAGCTTAGGGTTCCAGCTATTTTATGAAAGAGGGTGGGAATGTTGGATAGCTTTAATTCCTATGCACCAGATGCATTCAGTTGCATTATCCATTCAGCAAGTGAGACAACAAGCCCTCGCCACATTTCTTCAGCTGAGAGAGAATTTTAAAAATACACTAATGGCTCTTGCTTTGCGTGGAGAGGCTAGAAGAACTCTCGAAAAGAATGACATAAATGACGTTCGAAAAATGTTCATTTTACCTGACGATTGTTATGCAATACTCGATGCTTTGCAAGCATCTTTAAACCAACTGACCCAAACTGGACTTTTGAGACCAATCATATTTTGCTTCCGCTTTGGTGAAAAAATGACCTGTGGATTATCATTGTCAGATTTTAATACCCAATTTACATTGCGTACAACTATCCATGTTGCTGCAAACATACTGTCAGACTCTGAAGAAGTTGATCTTCTTTGGTCTACTGCGGGATTGCAACAAATCATCGGCCACAGAGGAACACTTTGTACATGCTTATCATTCAAAGACTGTGCCAACTATCAGAGCAATCTAGATGGAAGACCAATGGATATCAAAACTTGTTTGCGGACGATTTGTCGTTTTCCACACGAGGTGCAGTTTGTTCAACTTTACGCTGACATTCCACATCGTCAACCCAATTGTCGATATCATCCAGTGTCGGGTTGCATTGTTGGAGGTATGTGTTTCCCACGATCGACAGCAGAGGCATTCCTACGCGACGCTGATCATTATATATCTACATTGCAAAGCAACTGGACATTACTAAGGAGAAGTACATGTAGGATTGAATTTGTTGTTTCGCAGGATTCAGTTGCTGACCATATAAATGCTATGGATTTTATTAATTTAACCAATCTAGAAGTACTTTTAGAAACTGTACCTCTGTTGGTGCCTTTTCCTTTGCATATTCTAACATGCATTCGACATTTGGGTTTATGGATTTGCAAGGAACTTAAAGAATTATTGAACGAGTATAAAAAAACAGGAAATGTGCGTGCCACCTGGCAATCCTATCAGTTGGAACTAGCCTCCGAAAAACTTTTGTGGGGAAAGCCACTTTGTGGAAGGAGTACATCTTACTCTATCAATCTAGGACCAGGAGCTCTTGGTCCCAGTAGAAGTTCAACTGACCACTATGGATTTCTATCTTTAGAAGTGTACTCAACCTGTATGCAAAACGAATATAGCATTCCCCCACAAGAAATATGGACAACATCTGAGGTCATATCTAAGATGATAAAACGGTCAGTGGGATTGCACGATCACTTGGATGGCAGCTATGGAGTCATTGGTCGACATTTGGTTGTTGCCTTACTACATGACCTGCACGAAACTGGCAAGGCTGCCAGTTACGTTCTTTTTGAAGATTTCCTACGAGAGATAAAATCTTGCAAGACAACATTTAAGACAGTCGGTGCTGTAACAATTAGATCGCTGGTCAAACTGTTAACAACAAACAGAAGAACAAATTCCCAAATGGTTTTCCCCAGCTTGTACCTGCTCTTGGATAAAAGTAATATATCAGTGGCAGAAGTCATAAAAGCTGGTATTCTTGAACTTGACCTTAAACATTTTCCAGCTGTTACAACATATGACAGGCATGGGAATATGACACTGACTTGGTCATTTAATGATAAATTCTGGACGGTTGTATATGACAAACGTTCTACAGATATCACAGAAAACACACTTGTCACAATATCAGATTTAGTAAGAGGTGAATTGGAAAAACGGGGGCTAATATACCCAAGTAAGATTAAGAAAACCCCAAAGATTCTTCCTTGGTTAACAATGTGCCTTCGAAGGCTCCAGAAAGAAAATATGGATATGGAACAATTAGTAATAACAATGACGTATATCAGCTGTATTGCACTTTTGATGCAGGGCCAATATGTCGAATATGACAGGTTAGCTTTACTGACGATCGACCTACCGGTAGATAAAAACAAACTGATCGCCTTGGAGATTTTGTCAAAGTTGCAATTGGCCAGCTTTAGATTTCGCAATTTGCAGTTAAATCGCTTGCACTTCACCATCCCACATAAACTTGAAATGTTGACAGGTGCAGAACAGAAAAGTACGAAGAAGGGAGAAACAAAGCAATCAGAAGAGGTTACTACCAATGACAATAAAGTCGAAGAACTCCCCCCAAAATACGTCGATCATGACAATGCTGACGATG
Organism: Magallana gigas; assembly: GCF_963853765.1. Taxonomy (NCBI): domain Eukaryota; kingdom Metazoa; phylum Mollusca; class Bivalvia; order Ostreida; family Ostreidae; genus Magallana; species Magallana gigas. The sequence continues at coordinate 127,917 of NW_027062586.1, read as the reverse complement.
ACCCTATTCTATTTGATAAAGACATCGGACATCGAAGAACTTCCACTTGCTTCCCGATTTCTACATCCTTGAAAGCTCCCTGGTCAGCCCAAGAGTTGGAATTCCTGCATGCTCAAAGGTTGGCAGAAGTTACCATTCGTGAAAAATACGAACGCTTTAAATTACAGTGTTTAAGATCAAATATTCCTTTCCGTACATTTCGGGCTTTTGAAACAAAACTACAAAGACTTTCAAATAAGTAAATATATGCTGCAAGAAGCATAATTTAATTGCATTTACATTTAACAGTTATGTGAGTTATAAGTCATGTTTGATTATAAGCAGGATATTGTTGATTTCGGAATTTCTACATCGGCAATCACTAAAGCAAATAAATTTTGTCTAAGTTTATTTTTGTCTGAGTATTTAATTTGGAAA
>NW_027062586.1:105000-122500 GCF_963853765.1 Magallana gigas | reverse complement strand
CCCAAACTGGACTTTTGAGACCAATCATATTTTGCTTCCGCTTTGGTGAAAAAATGACCTGTGGATTATCATTGTCAGATTTTAATACCCAATTTACATTGCGTACAACTATCCATGTTGCTGCAAACATACTGTCAGACTCTGAAGAAGTTGATCTTCTTTGGTCTACTGCGGGATTGCAACAAATCATCGGCCACAGAGGAACACTTTGTACATGCTTATCATTCAAAGACTGTGCCAACTATCAGAGCAATCTAGATGGAAGACCAATGGATATCAAAACTTGTTTGCGGACGATTTGTCGTTTTCCACACGAGGTGCAGTTTGTTCAACTTTACGCTGACATTCCACATCGTCAACCCAATTGTCGATATCATCCAGTGTCGGGTTGCATTGTTGGAGGTATGTGTTTCCCACGATCGACAGCAGAGGCATTCCTACGCGACGCTGATCATTATATATCTACATTGCAAAGCAACTGGACATTACTAAGGAGAAGTACATGTAGGATTGAATTTGTTGTTTCGCAGGATTCAGTTGCTGACCATATAAATGCTATGGATTTTATTAATTTAACCAATCTAGAAGTACTTTTAGAAACTGTACCTCTGTTGGTGCCTTTTCCTTTGCATATTCTAACATGCATTCGACATTTGGGTTTATGGATTTGCAAGGAACTTAAAGAATTATTGAACGAGTATAAAAAAACAGGAAATGTGCGTGCCACCTGGCAATCCTATCAGTTGGAACTAGCCTCCGAAAAACTTTTGTGGGGAAAGCCACTTTGTGGAAGGAGTACATCTTACTCTATCAATCTAGGACCAGGAGCTCTTGGTCCCAGTAGAAGTTCAACTGACCACTATGGATTTCTATCTTTAGAAGTGTACTCAACCTGTATGCAAAACGAATATAGCATTCCCCCACAAGAAATATGGACAACATCTGAGGTCATATCTAAGATGATAAAACGGTCAGTGGGATTGCACGATCACTTGGATGGCAGCTATGGAGTCATTGGTCGACATTTGGTTGTTGCCTTACTACATGACCTGCACGAAACTGGCAAGGCTGCCAGTTACGTTCTTTTTGAAGATTTCCTACGAGAGATAAAATCTTGCAAGACAACATTTAAGACAGTCGGTGCTGTAACAATTAGATCGCTGGTCAAACTGTTAACAACAAACAGAAGAACAAATTCCCAAATGGTTTTCCCCAGCTTGTACCTGCTCTTGGATAAAAGTAATATATCAGTGGCAGAAGTCATAAAAGCTGGTATTCTTGAACTTGACCTTAAACATTTTCCAGCTGTTACAACATATGACAGGCATGGGAATATGACACTGACTTGGTCATTTAATGATAAATTCTGGACGGTTGTATATGACAAACGTTCTACAGATATCACAGAAAACACACTTGTCACAATATCAGATTTAGTAAGAGGTGAATTGGAAAAACGGGGGCTAATATACCCAAGTAAGATTAAGAAAACCCCAAAGATTCTTCCTTGGTTAACAATGTGCCTTCGAAGGCTCCAGAAAGAAAATATGGATATGGAACAATTAGTAATAACAATGACGTATATCAGCTGTATTGCACTTTTGATGCAGGGCCAATATGTCGAATATGACAGGTTAGCTTTACTGACGATCGACCTACCGGTAGATAAAAACAAACTGATCGCCTTGGAGATTTTGTCAAAGTTGCAATTGGCCAGCTTTAGATTTCGCAATTTGCAGTTAAATCGCTTGCACTTCACCATCCCACATAAACTTGAAATGTTGACAGGTGCAGAACAGAAAAGTACGAAGAAGGGAGAAACAAAGCAATCAGAAGAGGTTACTACCAATGACAATAAAGTCGAAGAACTCCCCCCAAAATACGTCGATCATGACAATGCTGACGATGACCCTATTCTATTTGATAAAGACATCGGACATCGAAGAACTTCCACTTGCTTCCCGATTTCTACATCCTTGAAAGCTCCCTGGTCAGCCCAAGAGTTGGAATTCCTGCATGCTCAAAGGTTGGCAGAAGTTACCATTCGTGAAAAATACGAACGCTTTAAATTACAGTGTTTAAGATCAAATATTCCTTTCCGTACATTTCGGGCTTTTGAAACAAAACTACAAAGACTTTCAAATAAGTAAATATATGCTGCAAGAAGCATAATTTAATTGCATTTACATTTAACAGTTATGTGAGTTATAAGTCATGTTTGATTATAAGCAGGATATTGTTGATTTCGGAATTTCTACATCGGCAATCACTAAAGCAAATAAATTTTGTCTAAGTTTATTTTTGTCTGAGTATTTAATTTGGAAATAAATGTGAAAAAAGTAATCTTTGACTTTTATTTCTTTATCAAACATTTATCAGGGAGTTTGTGAAATTTAGAACATTTTTTTTAACTTCTTAAATAGTTTCCGTCGAGTCTATTTTTTGATAATGTATTGTGTAGAGAATGGAAGTACTTAAGAATAAAAAATTGTTTAGATGGCTAAAAGTTTCTTGTGAATCAACCTAATGAACTAAGAACTTCAATTAAATACTGAGAAAGGGTTTTTTTTCTTCAAGGTCATGATTTCACAAAGTCTCCATTTATGTTGAATAAGAAAATTGAAAATGTTTTGAATTTTTTTTTATCATAGTGTATAATTTATTAATGGTTTAAGTTCGCAGACAGATCTTTGTCCGCAAACATAGCGTACTAAATAAATCACGCACAAAAAAGTATGAATGAACTATTTCACTTCTTTTTGAACTGTTTTATAATTTAAAACGGCAAGATAATCTTTTACCATAACTTGCAATTACAGGACAAAGTAAACTCTAATATTTGGCATTTGCAAATGCTTACTCGAACGTTGAGCTTATGGATTGATGATACACAAGCCGTGTTAACTAGTCTTTCCCATCACTCAGAGCGCCTGCTAACGTTAACACAGAAAGCACAGTCATTGTTTCCTTGTCACTCCTTCAGTGCAGACGGTGATTTTCTTAGGAGAGGTAAGCAATTCATTAATTGAAAGTAATCAGTATACCTAATGATAAAGAATGTTTAGAATGCAAAACCCTAACCCTAACCCTGATAAACCCGGGATGACCCTAAAAATCAGGGTTAGCTCGGGGTTAGCCCTTAAACTTCCGGGTTGGGGAAGGGTTGGTGGATATTCATGTGACCTACCTCTGTACAACATTATCCCCGAATATCAAGGTCTGGGATTAGATTTTAGATGATAAACCCGGGATGACCCTAAAAATCAGGGTTAGCTCGGGGTTAGCCCTTAAACTTCCGGGTTGGGGAAGGGTTGGTGGATATTTCATGTGACCTACCTCTGTACAACATTATCCCCGAATATCAAGGTCTGGGATTAGATTTTAGATGATAAACCCGGGATGACCCTAAAAATCAGGGTTAGCTCGGGGTTAGCCCTTAAACTTCCGGGTTGGGGAAGGGTTGGTGGATATTTCATGTGACCTACCTCTGTACAACATTATCCCCGAATATCAAGGTCTGGGATTAGATTTTAGATGATAAACCCGGGATGACCCTAAAAATCAGGGTTAGCTGGGGGTTAGCCCTTAAACTTCCGGGTTGGGGAAGGGTTGGTGGATATTTCATGTGACCTACCTCTGTTCAACATTATCCCCGAATATCAAGGTCTGGGATTAGATTTTAGATGATAAACCTGGGATGACCCTAAAAATCAGGGTTAGCTCGGGGTTAGCCCTTAAACTTCCGGGTTGGGGAAGGGTTGGTGGATATTTCATGTGACCTACCTCTGTACAACATTATCCCCGAATATCAAGGTCTGGGATTAGATTTTAGATGATAAACCCGGGATGACCCTAAAAATCAGGGTTAGCTCGGGGTTAGCCCTTAAACTTCCGGGTTGGGGAAGGGTTGGTGGATATTTCATGTGACCTACCTCTGTACAACATTATCCCCGAATATCAAGGTCTGGGATTAGATTTTAGATGATAAACCCGGGATGACCCTAAAAATCAGGGTTAGCTCGGGGTTAGCCCTTAAACTTCCGGGTTGGGGAAGGGTTGGTGGATATTTCATGTGACCTACCTCTGTACAACATTATCCCCGAATATCAAGGTCTGGGATTAGATTTTAGATGATAAACCCGGGATGACCCTAAAAATCAGGGTTAGCTCGGGGTTAGCCCTTAAACTTCCGGGTTGGGGAAGGGTTGGTGGATATTTCATGTGACCTACCTCTGTACAACATTATCCCCGAATATCAAGGTCTGGGATTAGATTTTAGATGATAAACCCGGGATGACCCTAAAAATCAGGGTTAGCTCGGGGTTAGCCCTTAAACTTCCGGGTTGGGGAAGGGTTGGTGGATATTTCATGTGACCTACCTCTGTACAACATTATCCCCGAATATCAAGGTCTGGGATTAGATTTTAGATGATAAACCCGGGATGACCCTAAAAATCAGGGTTAGCTCGGGGTTAGCCCTTAAACTTCCGGGTTGGGGAAGGGTTGGTGGATATTTCATGTGACCTACCTCTGTACAACATTATCCCCGAATATCAAGGTCTGGGATTAGATTTTAGATGATAAACCCGGGATGACCCTAAAAATCAGGGTTAGCTCGGGGTTAGCCCTTAAACTTCCGGGTTGGGGAAGGGTTGGTGGATATTTCATGTGACCTACCTCTGTACAACATTATCCCCGAATATCAAGGTCTGGGATTAGATTTTAGATGATAAACCCGGGATGAACCTAAAAATCAGGGTTAGGGTTAGGGTTAGGGTTAGGGTTAGGGTTAGGGTTAGGGTTAGGGTTAGGGTATAGGCACTTTGACGAGATGCGTGTGCGGGAATGCGGGACTCCGCCTATTAATCCACGTGACTGTCAATCATTTCTTTCTATAAATATCTGATGATTTGGTGTTTTATCATTCTTTTGATTGTGACTTTGTTGGATTATATGGGTTTTTCACTTGTTAAAGGTAACTGCATTTTTTAATATCATTATTTAATTGCTCATTATCCTGCATTCTAATGTTAAGTAGCAATAGATATGAAATTTTATAAGCATAGTAGTTATTCCTGGTAGTAATTGATAGACTATTGAATTGATCTATAGTTTACAATTAAATTTCAATTGTAGCAAGATATTCATCAAATGTAGTGAATGATTGATATTAATGAAACTTTTTGATATACTTAATTAAGATAATTACGTTAAAAACTTTGGCTCATTAAACTTAAGGTCTAACATTGTTTTACTCTGTGTTGAACCCGTGTATACACTGGGATCAACTAGGGTATACCCTGAGTTTACCCTGGGTATACCCCGGGTATACCCTGGGTTTACCCCGGGTATACCCTTGGTGTACCCAGGGTATACCCTGGGTTAAACCCGGGTATATCCTGGGTTTAACCCGGGTATACCCTGAGTTTATCCCGGGTTTAACCCGGGTATACCCTGGGTTTACCCCGGGTATACCCTGGGTTAAACCCGGGTATACCCTGGGTTAAACCCGGGTATACCCTGGGTTAAACCCGGGTATACCCTGGGTTAAACCTGGGTATAATCTAGGTTAAACCCGCGTTTAATCTGTGTTAAACCCGGGCATACTCTTGGTTAAACCCAGCGTATACCCTGGATTAAACCATGGTAAAGGCCGAGTTATATTTAGGTTTACCCCGGAATATACCTTAGACTATACTCGGGTTTAACCCAAGGTTGATCTTTGAGAATAGAGTTTAATATATATTTTTGTTAAAAAATTAATTAATTGAGATATAATGCTGGATAATTATTTCTTATCATCATCTAAGTTGAAAATTAGATATTATAAAAAAAAAAGCTTTTCTCATTACGAGTGTCTAAACACGTCATATTTTTAAAATTTTTTAGATGGATATGGAAGATACGGAACAAACTTTTTCTGAAACGGTGTTGGAGAATTTCAACCTAGCCAAGGCGTACAATTCTGTATCTGAAACACCACAACTCTTTTTAAGAAGGGATGATCGGATTTTTGGAAGATGTCTGACAGTCGATGAAGTAGATAGAGAAGTATGGTTGAGATATTCCTTTGACATTGATGGATGCGTTGTGGAGTTTAAATCTTTGGCCGCAATAAGAATGCCCGTGAGACATATCACACTGTTTCCAAATGATAATGCAAGTCTACGGAACGTTAGAGGCTTTTTGAAAAAGCACGTCAGATTAACAGAATACAGTAAAAGCGAACTTATGACCTTCTCAAACAGCTTAGGGTTCCAGCTATTTTATGAAAGAGGGTGGGAATGTTGGATAGCTTTAATTCCTATGCACCAGATGCATTCAGTTGCATTATCCATTCAGCAAGTGAGACAACAAGCCCTCGCCACATTTCTTCAGCTGAGAGAGAATTTTAAAAATACACTAATGGCTCTTGCTTTGCGTGGAGAGGCTAGAAGAACTCTCGAAAAGAATGACATAAATGACGTTCGAAAAATGTTCATTTTACCTGACGATTGTTATGCAATACTCGATGCTTTGCAAGCATCTTTAAACCAACTGACCCAAACTGGACTTTTGAGACCAATCATATTTTGCTTCCGCTTTGGTGAAAAAATGACCTGTGGATTATCATTGTCAGATTTTAATACCCAATTTACATTGCGTACAACTATCCATGTTGCTGCAAACATACTGTCAGACTCTGAAGAAGTTGATCTTCTTTGGTCTACTGCGGGATTGCAACAAATCATCGGCCACAGAGGAACACTTTGTACATGCTTATCATTCAAAGACTGTGCCAACTATCAGAGCAATCTAGATGGAAGACCAATGGATATCAAAACTTGTTTGCGGACGATTTGTCGTTTTCCACACGAGGTGCAGTTTGTTCAACTTTACGCTGACATTCCACATCGTCAACCCAATTGTCGATATCATCCAGTGTCGGGTTGCATTGTTGGAGGTATGTGTTTCCCACGATCGACAGCAGAGGCATTCCTACGCGACGCTGATCATTATATATCTACATTGCAAAGCAACTGGACATTACTAAGGAGAAGTACATGTAGGATTGAATTTGTTGTTTCGCAGGATTCAGTTGCTGACCATATAAATGCTATGGATTTTATTAATTTAACCAATCTAGAAGTACTTTTAGAAACTGTACCTCTGTTGGTGCCTTTTCCTTTGCATATTCTAACATGCATTCGACATTTGGGTTTATGGATTTGCAAGGAACTTAAAGAATTATTGAACGAGTATAAAAAAACAGGAAATGTGCGTGCCACCTGGCAATCCTATCAGTTGGAACTAGCCTCCGAAAAACTTTTGTGGGGAAAGCCACTTTGTGGAAGGAGTACATCTTACTCTATCAATCTAGGACCAGGAGCTCTTGGTCCCAGTAGAAGTTCAACTGACCACTATGGATTTCTATCTTTAGAAGTGTACTCAACCTGTATGCAAAACGAATATAGCATTCCCCCACAAGAAATATGGACAACATCTGAGGTCATATCTAAGATGATAAAACGGTCAGTGGGATTGCACGATCACTTGGATGGCAGCTATGGAGTCATTGGTCGACATTTGGTTGTTGCCTTACTACATGACCTGCACGAAACTGGCAAGGCTGCCAGTTACGTTCTTTTTGAAGATTTCCTACGAGAGATAAAATCTTGCAAGACAACATTTAAGACAGTCGGTGCTGTAACAATTAGATCGCTGGTCAAACTGTTAACAACAAACAGAAGAACAAATTCCCAAATGGTTTTCCCCAGCTTGTACCTGCTCTTGGATAAAAGTAATATATCAGTGGCAGAAGTCATAAAAGCTGGTATTCTTGAACTTGACCTTAAACATTTTCCAGCTGTTACAACATATGACAGGCATGGGAATATGACACTGACTTGGTCATTTAATGATAAATTCTGGACGGTTGTATATGACAAACGTTCTACAGATATCACAGAAAACACACTTGTCACAATATCAGATTTAGTAAGAGGTGAATTGGAAAAACGGGGGCTAATATACCCAAGTAAGATTAAGAAAACCCCAAAGATTCTTCCTTGGTTAACAATGTGCCTTCGAAGGCTCCAGAAAGAAAATATGGATATGGAACAATTAGTAATAACAATGACGTATATCAGCTGTATTGCACTTTTGATGCAGGGCCAATATGTCGAATATGACAGGTTAGCTTTACTGACGATCGACCTACCGGTAGATAAAAACAAACTGATCGCCTTGGAGATTTTGTCAAAGTTGCAATTGGCCAGCTTTAGATTTCGCAATTTGCAGTTAAATCGCTTGCACTTCACCATCCCACATAAACTTGAAATGTTGACAGGTGCAGAACAGAAAAGTACGAAGAAGGGAGAAACAAAGCAATCAGAAGAGGTTACTACCAATGACAATAAAGTCGAAGAACTCCCCCCAAAATACGTCGATCATGACAATGCTGACGATGACCCTATTCTATTTGATAAAGACATCGGACATCGAAGAACTTCCACTTGCTTCCCGATTTCTACATCCTTGAAAGCTCCCTGGTCAGCCCAAGAGTTGGAATTCCTGCATGCTCAAAGGTTGGCAGAAGTTACCATTCGTGAAAAATACGAACGCTTTAAATTACAGTGTTTAAGATCAAATATTCCTTTCCGTACATTTCGGGCTTTTGAAACAAAACTACAAAGACTTTCAAATAAGTAAATATATGCTGCAAGAAGCATAATTTAATTGCATTTACATTTAACAGTTATGTGAGTTATAAGTCATGTTTGATTATAAGCAGGATATTGTTGATTTCGGAATTTCTACATCGGCAATCACTAAAGCAAATAAATTTTGTCTAAGTTTATTTTTGTCTGAGTATTTAATTTGGAAATAAATGTGAAAAAAGTAATCTTTGACTTTTATTTCTTTATCAAACATTTATCAGGGAGTTTGTGAAATTTAGAACATTTTTTTTAACTTCTTAAATAGTTTCCGTCGAGTCTATTTTTTGATAATGTATTGTGTAGAGAATGGAAGTACTTAAGAATAAAAAATTGTTTAGATGGCTAAAAGTTTCTTGTGAATCAACCTAATGAACTAAGAACTTCAATTAAATACTGAGAAAGGGTTTTTTTTCTTCAAGGTCATGATTTCACAAAGTCTCCATTTATGTTGAATAAGAAAATTGAAAATGTTTTGAATTTTTTTTTATCATAGTGTATAATTTATTAATGGTTTAAGTTCGCAGACAGATCTTTGTCCGCAAACATAGCGTACTAAATAAATCACGCACAAAAAAGTATGAATGAACTATTTCACTTCTTTTTGAACTGTTTTATAATTTAAAACGGCAAGATAATCTTTTACCATAACTTGCAATTACAGGACAAAGTAAACTCTAATATTTGGCATTTGCAAATGCTTACTCGAACGTTGAGCTTATGGATTGATGATACACAAGCCGTGTTAACTAGTCTTTCCCATCACTCAGAGCGCCTGCTAACGTTAACACAGAAAGCACAGTCATTGTTTCCTTGTCACTCCTTCAGTGCAGACGGTGATTTTCTTAGGAGAGGTAAGCAATTCATTAATTGAAAGTAATCAGTATACCTAATGATAAAGAATGTTTAGAATGCAAAACCCTAACCCTAACCCTGATAAACCCGGGATGACCCTAAAAATCAGGGTTAGCTCGGGGTTAGCCCTTAAACTTCCGGGTTGGGGAAGGGTTGGTGGATATTCATGTGACCTACCTCTGTACAACATTATCCCCGAATATCAAGGTCTGGGATTAGATTTTAGATGATAAACCCGGGATGACCCTAAAAATCAGGGTTAGCTCGGGGTTAGCCCTTAAACTTCCGGGTTGGGGAAGGGTTGGTGGATATTTCATGTGACCTACCTCTGTACAACATTATCCCCGAATATCAAGGTCTGGGATTAGATTTTAGATGATAAACCCGGGATGACCCTAAAAATCAGGGTTAGCTCGGGGTTAGCCCTTAAACTTCCGGGTTGGGGAAGGGTTGGTGGATATTTCATGTGACCTACCTCTGTACAACATTATCCCCGAATATCAAGGTCTGGGATTAGATTTTAGATGATAAACCCGGGATGACCCTAAAAATCAGGGTTAGCTGGGGGTTAGCCCTTAAACTTCCGGGTTGGGGAAGGGTTGGTGGATATTTCATGTGACCTACCTCTGTTCAACATTATCCCCGAATATCAAGGTCTGGGATTAGATTTTAGATGATAAACCTGGGATGACCCTAAAAATCAGGGTTAGCTCGGGGTTAGCCCTTAAACTTCCGGGTTGGGGAAGGGTTGGTGGATATTTCATGTGACCTACCTCTGTACAACATTATCCCCGAATATCAAGGTCTGGGATTAGATTTTAGATGATAAACCCGGGATGACCCTAAAAATCAGGGTTAGCTCGGGGTTAGCCCTTAAACTTCCGGGTTGGGGAAGGGTTGGTGGATATTTCATGTGACCTACCTCTGTACAACATTATCCCCGAATATCAAGGTCTGGGATTAGATTTTAGATGATAAACCCGGGATGACCCTAAAAATCAGGGTTAGCTCGGGGTTAGCCCTTAAACTTCCGGGTTGGGGAAGGGTTGGTGGATATTTCATGTGACCTACCTCTGTACAACATTATCCCCGAATATCAAGGTCTGGGATTAGATTTTAGATGATAAACCCGGGATGACCCTAAAAATCAGGGTTAGCTCGGGGTTAGCCCTTAAACTTCCGGGTTGGGGAAGGGTTGGTGGATATTTCATGTGACCTACCTCTGTACAACATTATCCCCGAATATCAAGGTCTGGGATTAGATTTTAGATGATAAACCCGGGATGACCCTAAAAATCAGGGTTAGCTCGGGGTTAGCCCTTAAACTTCCGGGTTGGGGAAGGGTTGGTGGATATTTCATGTGACCTACCTCTGTACAACATTATCCCCGAATATCAAGGTCTGGGATTAGATTTTAGATGATAAACCCGGGATGACCCTAAAAATCAGGGTTAGCTCGGGGTTAGCCCTTAAACTTCCGGGTTGGGGAAGGGTTGGTGGATATTTCATGTGACCTACCTCTGTACAACATTATCCCCGAATATCAAGGTCTGGGATTAGATTTTAGATGATAAACCCGGGATGACCCTAAAAATCAGGGTTAGCTCGGGGTTAGCCCTTAAACTTCCGGGTTGGGGAAGGGTTGGTGGATATTTCATGTGACCTACCTCTGTACAACATTATCCCCGAATATCAAGGTCTGGGATTAGATTTTAGATGATAAACCCGGGATGAACCTAAAAATCAGGGTTAGCTCGGGGTTAGCCCTTAAACTTCCGGGTTGGGGAAGGGTTGGTGGATATTTCATGTGACCTACCTCTGTACAACATTATCCCCGAATATCAAGGTCTGGGATTAGATTTTAGATGATAAACCCGGGATGACCCTAAAAATCAGGGTTAGCTCGGGGTTAGCCCTTAAACTTCCGGGTTGGGGAAGGGTTGGTGGATATTTCACGTGACCTACCTCTGTACAACATTATCCCCGAATATCAAGGTCTGGGATTAGATTTTAGATGATAAACCCGGGATGACCCTAAAAATCAGGGTTAGCTCGGGGTTAGCCCTTAAACTTCCGGGTTGGGGAAGGGTTGGTGGATATTTCATGTGACCTACCTCTGTACAACATTATCCCCGAATATCAAGGTCTGGGATTAGATTTTAGATGATAAACCCGGGATGACCCTAAAAATCAGGGTTAGCTCGGGGTTAGCCCTTAAACTTCCGGGTTGGGGAAGGGTTGGTGGATATTTCATGTGACCTACCTCTGTACAACATTATCCCCGAATATCAAGGTCTGGGATTAGATTTTAGATGATAAACCCGGGATGACCCTAAAAATCAGGGTTAGCTCGGGGTTAGCCCTTAAACTTCCGGGTTGGGGAAGGGTTAGGGTTAGGGTTAGGGTTAGGGTTAGGGTTAGGGTTAGGGTTAGGGTTAGGGGTAGGGGTAGGGGTAGGGTTAGGGGTAGGGTTAGGGGTAGGGTTAGGGTTAGGGTTGGGTTAGGGTTAGGGTTAGGGTTAGGGTTAGGGTTAGGGTTAGGGTTAGGGTTAGGGTTAGGGGTTAGGGCTAGGGTTAGGGTTAGGGTTAAGGGTTAGGGTATAGGCACTTTGACGAGATGCGTGTGCGGGAATGCGGGACTCCGCCTATTAATCCACGTGACTGTCAATCATTTCTTTCTATAAATATCTGATGATTTGGTGTTTTATCATTCTTTTGATTGTGACTTTGTTGGATTATATGGGTTTTTCACTTGTTAAAGGTAACTGCATTTTTTAATATCATTATTTAATTGCTCATTATCCTGCATTCTAATGTTAAGTAGCAATAGATATGAAATTTTATAAGCATAGTAGTTATTCCTGGTAGTAATTGATAGACTATTGAATTGATCTATAGTTTACAATTAAATTTCAATTGTAGCAAGATATTCATCAAATGTAGTGAATGATTGATATTAATGAAACTTTTTGATATACTTAATTAAGATAATTACGTTAAAAACTTTGGCTCATTAAACTTAAGGTCTAACATTGTTTTACTCTGTGTTGAACCCGTGTATACACTGGGATCAACTAGGGTATACCCTGAGTTTACCCTGGGTATACCCCGGGTATACCCTGGGTTTACCCCGGGTATACCCTTGGTGTACCCAGGGTATACCCTGGGTTAAACCCGGGTATATCCTGGGTTTAACCCGGGTATACCCTGAGTTTATCCCGGGTTTAACCCGGGTATACCCTGGGTTTACCCCGGGTATACCCTGGGTTAAACCCGGGTATACCCTGGGTTAAACCCGGGTATACCCTGGGTTAAACCCGGGTATACCCTGGGTTAAACCTGGGTATAATCTAGGTTAAACCCGCGTTTAATCTGTGTTAAACCCGGGCATACTCTTGGTTAAACCCAGCGTATACCCTGGATTAAACCATGGTAAAGGCCGAGTTATATTTAGGTTTACCCCGGAATATACCTTAGACTATACTCGGGTTTAACCCAAGGTTGATCTTTGAGAATAGAGTTTAATATATATTTTTGTTAAAAAATTAATTAATTGAGATATAATGCTGGATAATTATTTCTTATCATCATCTAAGTTGAAAATTAGATATTATAAAAAAAAAAGCTTTTCTCATTACGAGTGTCTAAACACGTCATATTTTTAAAATTTTTTAGATGGATATGGAAGATACGGAACAAACTTTTTCTGAAACGGTGTTGGAGAATTTCAACCTAGCCAAGGCGTACAATTCTGTATCTGAAACACCACAACTCTTTTTAAGAAGGGATGATCGGATTTTTGGAAGATGTCTGACAGTCGATGAAGTAGATAGAGAAGTATGGTTGAGATATTCCTTTGACATTGATGGATGCGTTGTGGAGTTTAAATCTTTGGCCGCAATAAGAATGCCCGTGAGACATATCACACTGTTTCCAAATGATAATGCAAGTCTACGGAACGTTAGAGGCTTTTTGAAAAAGCACGTCAGATTAACAGAATACAGTAAAAGCGAACTTATGACCTTCTCAAACAGCTTAGGGTTCCAGCTATTTTATGAAAGAGGGTGGGAATGTTGGATAGCTTTAATTCCTATGCACCAGATGCATTCAGTTGCATTATCCATTCAGCAAGTGAGACAACAAGCCCTCGCCACATTTCTTCAGCTGAGAGAGAATTTTAAAAATACACTAATGGCTCTTGCTTTGCGTGGAGAGGCTAGAAGAACTCTCGAAAAGAATGACATAAATGACGTTCGAAAAATGTTCATTTTACCTGACGATTGTTATGCAATACTCGATGCTTTGCAAGCATCTTTAAACCAACTGACCCAAACTGGACTTTTGAGACCAATCATATTTTGCTTCCGCTTTGGTGAAAAAATGACCTGTGGATTATCATTGTCAGATTTTAATACCCAATTTACATTGCGTACAACTATCCATGTTGCTGCAAACATACTGTCAGACTCTGAAGAAGTTGATCTTCTTTGGTCTACTGCGGGATTGCAACAAATCATCGGCCACAGAGGAACACTTTGTACATGCTTATCATTCAAAGACTGTGCCAACTATCAGAGCAATCTAGATGGAAGACCAATGGATATCAAAACTTGTTTGCGGACGATTTGTCGTTTTCCACACGAGGTGCAGTTTGTTCAACTTTACGCTGACATTCCACATCGTCAACCCAATTGTCGATATCATCCAGTGTCGGGTTGCATTGTTGGAGGTATGTGTTTCCCACGATCGACAGCAGAGGCATTCCTACGCGACGCTGATCATTATATATCTACATTGCAAAGCAACTGGACATTACTAAGGAGAAGTACATGTAGGATTGAATTTGTTGTTTCGCAGGATTCAGTTGCTGACCATATAAATGCTATGGATTTTATTAATTTAACCAATCTAGAAGTACTTTTAGAAACTGTACCTCTGTTGGTGCCTTTTCCTTTGCATATTCTAACATGCATTCGACATTTGGGTTTATGGATTTGCAAGGAACTTAAAGAATTATTGAACGAGTATAAAAAAACAGGAAATGTGCGTGCCACCTGGCAATCCTATCAGTTGGAACTAGCCTCCGAAAAACTTTTGTGGGGAAAGCCACTTTGTGGAAGGAGTACATCTTACTCTATCAATCTAGGACCAGGAGCTCTTGGTCCCAGTAGAAGTTCAACTGACCACTATGGATTTCTATCTTTAGAAGTGTACTCAACCTGTATGCAAAACGAATATAGCATTCCCCCACAAGAAATATGGACAACATCTGAGGTCATATCTAAGATGATAAAACGGTCAGTGGGATTGCACGATCACTTGGATGGCAGCTATGGAGTCATTGGTCGACATTTGGTTGTTGCCTTACTACATGACCTGCACGAAACTGGCAAGGCTGCCAGTTACGTTCTTTTTGAAGATTTCCTACGAGAGATAAAATCTTGCAAGACAACATTTAAGACAGTCGGTGCTGTAACAATTAGATCGCTGGTCAAACTGTTAACAACAAACAGAAGAACAAATTCCCAAATGGTTTTCCCCAGCTTGTACCTGCTCTTGGATAAAAGTAATATATCAGTGGCAGAAGTCATAAAAGCTGGTATTCTTGAACTTGACCTTAAACATTTTCCAGCTGTTACAACATATGACAGGCATGGGAATATGACACTGACTTGGTCATTTAATGATAAATTCTGGACGGTTGTATATGACAAACGTTCTACAGATATCACAGAAAACACACTTGTCACAATATCAGATTTAGTAAGAGGTGAATTGGAAAAACGGGGGCTAATATACCCAAGTAAGATTAAGAAAACCCCAAAGATTCTTCCTTGGTTAACAATGTGCCTTCGAAGGCTCCAGAAAGAAAATATGGATATGGAACAATTAGTAATAACAATGACGTATATCAGCTGTATTGCACTTTTGATGCAGGGCCAATATGTCGAATATGACAGGTTAGCTTTACTGACGATCGACCTACCGGTAGATAAAAACAAACTGATCGCCTTGGAGATTTTGTCAAAGTTGCAATTGGCCAGCTTTAGATTTCGCAATTTGCAGTTAAATCGCTTGCACTTCACCATCCCACATAAACTTGAAATGTTGACAGGTGCAGAACAGAAAAGTACGAAGAAGGGAGAAACAAAGCAATCAGAAGAGGTTACTACCAATGACAATAAAGTCGAAGAACTCCCCCCAAAATACGTCGATCATGACAATGCTGACGATGACCCTATTCTATTTGATAAAGACATCGGACATCGAAGAACTTCCACTTGCTTCCCGATTTCTACATCCTTGAAAGCTCCCTGGTCAGCCCAAGAGTTGGAATTCCTGCATGCTCAAAGGTTGGCAGAAGTTACCATTCGTGAAAAATACGAACGCTTTAAATTACAGTGTTTAAGATCAAATATTCCTTTCCGTACATTTCGGGCTTTTGAAACAAAACTACAAAGACTTTCAAATAAGTAAATATATGCTGCAAGAAGCATAATTTAATTGCATTTACATTTAACAGTTATGTGAGTTATAAGTCATGTTTGATTATAAGCAGGATATTGTTGATTTCGGAATTTCTACATCGGCAATCACTAAAGCAAATAAATTTTGTCTAAGTTTATTTTTGTCTGAGTATTTAATTTGGAAATAAATGTGAAAAAAGTAATCTTTGACTTTTATTTCTTTATCAAACATTTATCAGGGAGTTTGTGAAATTTAGAACATTTTTTTTAACTTCTTAAATAGTTTCCGTCGAGTCTATTTTTTGATAATGTATTGTGTAGAGAATGGAAGTACTTAAGAATAAAAAATTGTTTAGATGGCTAAAAGTTTCTTGTGAATCAACCTAATGAACTAAGAACTTCAATTAAATACTGAGAAAGGGTTTTTTTTCTTCAAGGTCATGATTTCACAAAGTCTCCATTTATGTTGAATAAGAAAATTGAAAATGTTTTGAATTTTTTTTTATCATAGTGTATAATTTATTAATGGTTTAAGTTCGCAGACAGATCTTTGTCCGCAAACATAGCGTACTAAATAAATCACGCACAAAAAAGTATGAATGAACTATTTCACTTCTTTTTGAACTGTTTTATAATTTAAAACGGCAAGATAATCTTTTACCATAACTTGCAATTACAGGACAAAGTAAACTCTAATATTTGGCATTTGCAAATGCTTACTCGAACGTTGAGCTTATGGATTGATGATACACAAGCCGTGTTAACTAGTCTTTCCCATCACTCAGAGCGCCTGCTAACGTTAACACAGAAAGCACAGTCATTGTTTCCTTGTCACTCCTTCAGTGCAGACGGTGATTTTCTTAGGAGAGGTAAGCAATTCATTAATTGAAAGTAATCAGTATACCTAATGATAAAGAATGTTTAGAATGCAAAACCCTAACCCTAACCCTGATAAACCCGGGATGACCCTAAAAATCAGGGTTAGCTCGGGGTTAGCCCTTAAACTTCCGGGTTGGGGAAGGGTTGGTGGATATTCATGTGACCTACCTCTGTACAACATTATCCCCGAATATCAAGGTCTGGGATTAGATTTTAGATGATAAACCCGGGATGACCCTAAAAATCAGGGTTAGCTCGGGGTTAGCCCTTAAACTTCCGGGTTGGGGAAGGGTTGGTGGATATTTCATGTGACCTACCTCTGTACAACATTATCCCCGAATATCAAGGTCTGGGATTAGATTTTAGATGATAAACCCGGGATGACCCTAAAAATCAGGGTTAGCTCGGGGTTAGCCCTTAAACTTCCGGGTTGGGGAAGGGTTGGTGGATATTTCATGTGACCTACCTCTGTACAACATTATCCCCGAATATCAAGGTCTGGGATTAGATTTTAGATGATAAACCCGGGATGACCCTAAAAATCAGGGTTAGCTGGGGGTTAGCCCTTAAACTTCCGGGTTGGGGAAGGGTTGGTGGATATTTC